>NW_011333187.1:0-3762 GCF_000735185.1 Notothenia coriiceps | reverse complement strand
CACTGTAAATAACCTACCAAAAACGATCTCCGGTTCATCTTGTATTTGGCGTGAGAATAGTTTGGGCAGCGTGAGATTGAGAGTGAAAGCGTGTGTCACACGCCAGATGCGTGAGAGTTGGCAACCCTGGTATACATTGGAATGATTTCAAACCTGTTTTTATTTATCCTAATAATTATAAAGGAGTGCCTTGGAAATATGTGTTTACATAATTTGTAAACACATATTTGTTTGAGACCCACTGAGATAACTTGGACTAAAATTAACTATCTAAACACAACAAAATATCTACTTCTTATATCCGTTAGCGCAGCTAGCACCAGATTCTAATAACAACAGCGCCGGTACCGGTGTGCCCTCTCTTTCTGCGCCGCCGCTATTTGTATATAGGGGAAACACTGCCCTTATTCTGAAGGTATTGTACAAACACATTCATCTGTTTATTGTAGTTATACCTGTGACATATCATGATCAATATAATTGAATTGAATTGAATTGATTTATTTAAAACAAGGGACAGTGTACATTAATCAACATATTAAAAACATGTAAAAGTACTCAAATTAGCCAAAAGGCTAGTTTTCATCGATAGTCCCTTTGCCAGATGGTGATAGACATCCTAAAAGCAATAATAAAAATACCACAAAATTGTTATACCATTGTACATATTTACAATAGATGACATCACTGAATACAGAAAAGAGCAAGTCATGATAATAAATAAATAAAACATTTACAATACACACACCTACACCCACACATCAGTGCTGACACTTGGTTTTCAATGAGCCACTTTTTAATACTGTGCTTGAATGTGTAGTAGGATGAGGACTCTCTGATTGGTTGTGGTATTTAATTCCATTGATGGGATGCTTGGAATGAAAAGACAGCCTGGCTGAATGCGCTTTTCCTAAATGGAATGGTGCAGTCTCCCCTAGCCGCACCTCTAGTAACCCTGGTTGAGGTGGACTTTAGGCTAATGAAGCCAGCCAGAGGAGGAGGAGCCAACCCACGAGTGATCTTATAAACTAAGCAGATGTTTTTGTAAACTATGAGATTTTCCCATCAGAACAGATTATATTTTTTAACAATGTGACAATGATGATACCGGAATGTCTTTTTGTCTAGTGTTTTGAGTGCTTGTTTATACAGTGACTCCAGTGGTTTTAGAGCTGTAGAGTGTGCATTAGACCAGCTTATCAGACAGTAGTTGATGTGGGAGATGACCATTGAGTGAAGGTATAGCTTAGCTGCTGCAGATGATAGGAAGTTTCTAATGTATCTGTAATTTGACAGATTTAACTTTACTTTATTGCAGACCTTTTTGATATGGGTTTTGAAATTGAGTTTTGTGTCAATATGTACTCCTAAGTACTTGTACTCCGAGACAACCTGAAGTCTCCTTCCAGAAAAGAAAACATTTTAATTAAGTTAAAGCACGTCAGCAATCTCTCACATTGAAGAGACTCCTGTTTGGCGCATCAGAGTTTCTGAGGAAAACTTAAATAAAGGATTGATTGAAAAGTCATTTCATCTCTACGCCACAAGATAAGTGATGAACAATACCATTTAAAAATGTTCAAATTGTCCTTAAATGACCTTTTCCCACTGATTCTAAACTTTATTTAAAAACCTTTGAAAACTACATGCAGCATAATCTTAATATATTTATGGATAGCAGAGATAAATCCAGCTGCCTTTTTGTTTAATTGGTTTGGATTATAAAAACATACTTTTGATTAAACAATTTGCAACAATCTGCTGGGACGTTAGACCACAGAGAATGACCAGGAACTACAGAAGCTGAATGCTACATTATATTTTGGGTGTTTGTTTTTCACATGCAACCAGCCAACATTTGAAGCAGGAAATAAAAAGTGTATCATCTTCCATAACCTGCAGGATATGTAAGGGTGTGTTGTGTCTCTTGCTCTTGAGCTTTTGTTGAAATGGTTCCTCTTGATGTTGTGGCTGAGGGCAGGGATTAAAATGGTTTAATGGATTATTACCACACAGATGATTAGCTCCCAAAGCGTAGCAGTCATCTACCTACTCAAAACATAACCCCCCCCCCCTTATGAAGCATATTCCTCCCTGCTACACCATAACAAAGCTTCAGACACACAACACAAAAACATCTTGAACCGAGCAAGGTCACTTTCATGCATGATTACACTATCAATGTGTGTTTCTGACAACCCATTGTGTTTGTGTCATGTGGATTAAACCACAACACCATAAGAATACATTTCCTTTTTGTCTTGTGCTGGCCAACAGGCCAAAACAATGCTTCTCAATAGATCTATTGATTATTATTATTTTTTTTTTTCTGTCGTTAACTTTACCCGACTTATTTCTGCGGATTGATATGACCTCACACAGTCCCTTGATCAAAGCTTAGAAACAGTCTGCTACTATGAGTAGAACAAATCAGAATCGAGTATTCAACTATTCCATGCCTATCACTTGAATATCTCTGCTTGGACAAGGCCATTGGGCAGTGTTATAAATCTGATTTTGTATGTATGATTTTTGCATTAAGGTGACGAAATTCCTTGATTTGTCTTAGAGGCGAGAAATAAATGTTTTCTCTTTAGGCCTATTGAAATTGTGATTAAAAAGAGTATTACGATTTTGATTACAGCATCATTGTAACATAAATACTATTCTGAAGGAATAGTTCATCGTTTGGAAAGTTTGCTATTTGATTTCCCTCTGAGTATGAAATGAGAATGATAAAATACCAAGTCTAAGCTTTTTTGCCAACCTCAATACTATTCAAAAACAAAACCAACGTTTGACAGTCTCACATGAGCATAACGTGTCAGGTTCATCTGGTAAAAGTCAGACTGAGAAAGCTGTCTCAATAAATGCTTTCTGTTAGCTTATCACTTCACAATGTCTTCTGTGCTGTTGTCATGGCCATAATACTTTGTCTATCCAAAGTCGGCACAGATGCAAAGGTCGTGTTGTGCCCTTTGATTCAGGATGTTTTTGCAACATCGTTGAGTGTGAATGTGTGGCAGGCAGTGATCAGAATAGTTCTGATCAAGCAGCAGTGATGGCATAGATCAGGGGTCGGCAAACTTTTTCATATGAAGTGCCATTTAAAAAAAATTTTTTTATCAGCCTCGCCGCGGGGAAGCAGTGTGTGGACATGTCAGCGCAACTTACATGATGCCAAATTTAACAAACACATTTAAACAATTGGTTTAAACAGCATAATAGTAAGGGCGATCGTCCGTTCTGTGATTTTCCAGAGCACACATGTTATGATATTAGGTTCATGCAGAGTGAGATGAGGTCGCTGTCCCTTCAAGAGAGAGAGAGAGAGGTGGTGGCTTGTGCATGTGTGTTTGTGGATGGTAGAGCGACAGTGAGGGAACGTGTATGTTTCTGGAAGTGAAACGAGGCAGCAGAAAAACAGAGGTCTGTGATGTATTTTGTGAAACAGAAGAACAGCTAAATAAATGCAACGGCCTCCCAAGAAGAGCTCGCCTCTCTCCAGTCATTTAAGCTAAAGTTGGTTATTGAACCTGAAGCTTGTTGCTTCTGCCCTCCTCGACTACGGTCTGGGGCCGACAGGAAAGTTCAACACACAGTTGGCCAGTCCGCCCCTTTGTAGCATATTATTTCGATGAGAGATGAGCAGATCGCCACTGGGCTTTCAACTAAATACACAGCCACGCAAAAACTGCGGCATTTGTACAGCTCCTTATGGGTACTGCAATTAGTGAAGTGCTTTCCTCTGTGGTGAAACGA
>NW_011333186.1:0-11074 GCF_000735185.1 Notothenia coriiceps | reverse complement strand
CTAAAGGAGGCTAATGTTGGGCTATAAAGGAACTACAGCACGGTCACATGACTTCACGTCACCACCGCTAAGCTAAAGGAGGCTAATGTTGGGCTATAAAGGAACTACATCACGGTCACATGACTTCACCACCGCTAAGCTAAAGGAGGCTAATGTTGGGCTATAAAGGAACTACAGCACGGTCACATGACTTCACGTCACCACCGCTAAGCTAAAGGAGGCTAATGTTGGGCTATAAAGGAACTACATCACGGTCACATGACTTCACCACCGCTAAGCTAAAGGAGGCTAATGTTGGGCTATAAAGGAACTACAGCACGGTCACATGACTTCACGTCACCACCGCTAAGCTAAAGGAGGCTAATGTTGGGCTATAAAGGAACTACAGCACGGTCACATGACTTCCCATCACCACCGCTAAGCTAAAGGCGGCTGATGTTGGGCGTGATGACTTTTAGTCGTCTCATATAGACACCAGTGGGGTATTTACTGATGTGGTTTATTATTTACTGATTTTATGTGGTAAAACAAAGCCTCAAAATCTCTTCAGCTTGTTTTAACCACAGCCCTCATTTCTGGCGTAAACGCAGCCTGATGCTGATTGGTTCTCTTCAACACAGTACAGTGACGGGTTATTTATCAGAATGGGGGATGATTGTACATTAAAATTATATTTGTTCTGACATGGCTCAGTTAGCTCTTAATATCCCAGCATCACTGCTGAGCCTCTGTTATTGGCTGAATTAAGACTTTACTTAAGATCTCACGTGAGTTTAAATGACCCGAGAGGGATTTGAAGTCGGCACTTTTTACGAGCTGCATTGCCTCTGAGATTTCTCTTTATGTCCCTGCACTCGCTAACGCCTCTCATGAGAGATCACAGAAAAAGAAAGGGATCAATAAGCAGAGGCCGATATCTCCGAGTCTATCACTGAAGTGCCATTAAAACCGGACCTCAGTGGCTATTAATCATCAGCGGGACGGGGAGACGTCAGCAGATAAATCACATCAGTGACGGACCGCTATCTGAGGATTTATAACTTAATACAGTGTTAGTGACGTCACTAATAATAAAGGCAGCGAACAGCAATAATAATCAGGGAGGAAGACGACAAGGGTCACATGTTTTTCTGTTTGTTCTGAGATTAAAGTTAATTACTGTTTACCTTACGACAGATTTTAAGGTCCTCCTCCTGAAATATAAGGCCCTTAATGGGCAAGGACTCAGCTACATTGCTAACTCAGCTACATTGCTAACTCAGCTACATTGCTAACTCAGCTACATTGCTAACTCAGCTACATTGCTAACTCAGCTACATTGCTAACTCAGCTACATTGCTAACTCCGCTACATTGCTAACTCAGCTACATTGCTAACTCCGCTACATTGCTAACTCAGCTACAAGCCGTCAACAACACTGCGGCCCTTCGCTGCTGGTTTGAGGTTCCCAAAGATATGGAACAAAATGCCTGTAGACATCAGGGAAGCCTGCTCGAGGAAGTCTTTAAAACAAAACTCAAAACATATTTGTATATTTTAGCCTTTTAGAAAGCTAACTCCACATTTGTTCACATTGTGTGACCAGTGCAGTGTCTTTGTTCGAGTCATTAAACAATATAATTAATAAAAAATGATCTGACTATTTAAGAGATTTGACCGTTATACCTTCTGCACACATATAATTATTTTTGGCAAATTTTATTTTAAATAATAACAAAGAAAAATCAAAATCAAAATATTTCTTTAAGATTTAAGAAGCACAGAAAGGGTTTTTAAATAAGAAAAAACTATTTGTATTCCCACGTTTTTCTTCCTATACTCCTTCTGCAATATTTATTAATACTTCATTAAAACATTTATATTAATTGTTTGCTATTTTTTAATATATAAATTGACTTTCGTTTTGAACTTATTAACGAATTAAGGCCTTATTTTCTGGATCCCTGAAGCCAGTTAAAGAGTTTTCTGACTGTGCTATAAACACGGTCCGTTTACATATGTCATTTACCCAGAGAGGGTCCCTAATTAAGAGCTATTGTTGTTTTTATATAAAGTGTCGTGCAATAGGAGGTGGGGGTGGGGGGGGGTATGGCAGACGGCCAGCAGGATGATGGGGCGATATCACAGAAAGCTTTTAGAAGAGCTCGCCCTCAGTATTGATGGTTTTATCTGGGGCTCATTACACTAAGAGCCGCAGTGATGGGGGAGATGTCCTTCAGATGACACACAGTCACACACAGTGCTGAGTAATAAAGCATCCACGCTCTCTATAAATATGTATGAGGTAAGATTAAATGAAAGACAAAAGATTGGGTCATTTCCTTTAAAATCCTGCAGTCTACTCACCGTTGTTAGTACAAGCGATACACGTCAGAGGATGGCAAAGCTGTTTCACTACGGAGGGCTAAAGCTGCCATTAAAGTAAAAACAGGAGTAAAAACATGAATAAATGAATAAATACAATAAAAAAGGAATGAATAAAAGTTTCTATTGTCAAATAAATGTGGTAAGTAATTATTTCTATTCATATTTATTTAGTGTTAAATTATCATGCACATTTATTTGACAATTCCACATTTATTTCTAGTATTTCTTTTTTTAAATCGTATTGGCAGCTTTAGTCCTCCATACGGGATGTTAATATTGAAGCTTGTTAATATGAAGGTTTTAAAGTGACCACACCACGTGTAACAGACATATACTCACACATGCTTCTGATGGAGGTTAGCAGCTGGAGTCCATTAAAAGTTAGATGGAGGTTCAGGTGTTACTGGAGGTTTAGTCGTCAGGTGTTACTGGAGGTTTAGTCGTCAGGTGTAACTCGAGGTTTAGTCGTCAGGTGTTACTGGAAGTTTAGTCGTCAGGTGTAACAGGAGGTTTAGTCGTTAGGTGTAACAGGAAGTTTAGTCGTCAGGTGTAACAGGAGGTTTAGTCGTCAGGTGTAACAGGAAGTTTAGTCATCAGGTGTAACTGGGTGGTCCAGGTGTGTATTTTGAGGCTGAGTCAGGTGTTATTGAGCAGTGACAGCTGGCCTGAGGTGAGCTTCTGATTTAATCTCCACAAATCACAAGCAAGCGAGCCCCACCACAGTAACCACATTAATTAGAAGCAAGAGCCTGCAGAGCGAAGCTACGACAGGAGGAAGAACTAAAGCAGTGCAAAGAACCAGGACTACAGAACCAGCACTACAGAACCAGGACTACAGAACCCCCCGCCCCCCCACACACACACACACACACCGGACCATCTGCCTCTGACAGACGTTAGAGGGTAAACACAAAGCAGAGAAACAGGAAGAGACAGAGCTAGAAAGCACCCGAGCACCAGAGCTCATTTTTGCCCCCCAGTGATCGCACCTCAGGCAGCTGGCTGCTGGAGTCTGAATGCATCCGCTCCAACACGGAGTCCCGCTGCAGGGAGTCCCGCTGCATGGAGTCTTGATGCATGGATTCCCGCTGCATGGAGTCCCGATGAAGCATGGAGTCCTGATGCATGGAGTCCTGATGCATGGAGTCCTGATGCATGGAGTCTTGATGCATGGAGTCCTGATGCATGGAGTCCTGATGCATGGAGTCCACATGGGTGGAGGCCGTGTCGTCTGTGGCGGAGTCACTGTTCATCTGAGGGGGAAACACAGGGGGGTCAGCAAAGACTTCATAATATGATCCTCCATACAAATACACTGAGGGCTGGGATTCTGTCATCTGTTTTTTTTTTTTTTTAAACATGATTTTAATCTAGGAATAATTCTTTTAACAATTTCAGAATCCTGACTTTAATCTCAGAAATATTAAAAAATAATAATTTGAAAATACTACCGAAAAAAAACGGTGTTTTCATTCATTTATTGATTTAATTTAGTATTTTATTTCTATTTTTATCTCATCGGTGAGCCCGAAAAGGCAACGTGAGCAACACGCTAGGGATTGGGTGCCAGAAGGGTGGCAGTGAAAGCAGAGAGTCTCGACGGACCAGACCCAGTGAAACGTCACCTCTCTGGAGGGGAAGGAGCCGGAGCTTGGGCGGGAGGTGGAGCGTTACCAGTTGGAGCTGGTGTGGCGTTACCAGTTGGATCTGGTGGGGAGGTGGGGCGTTACCAGTTGGATCTGGTGGAGCGTTACCAGTTGGATCTGGTGGGGAGGTGGGGCGTTACCAGTTGGATCTGGTGGAGCGTTACCAGTTGGATCTGGTGGGGAGGTGGGGCATTACCAGTTGGATCTGGTGGGGAGGTGGGGCGTTACCAGTTGGATCTGGTGGGGCATTACCAGTTGGATCTGGTGTGGCGTTACCAGTTGGATCCGGTGGGGAGGTGGGGCATTACCAGTTGGATCCGGTGGAGCGTTACCAGTTGGATCCGGTGGAGCGTTACCAGTTGGATCCGGTGGGGCGTTACCAGTTGGATCCTGTGGGGCGTTACCAGTTGGATCTGGTGGGGCGTTACCAGTTGGATCTGGTGGGGCGTTACCAGTTGGATCTGGTGGGGCGTTACCAGTTGGATCTGGTGGGGCGTTACCAGTTGGATCTGGTGGGGCGTTACCAGTTGGATCTGGTGGGGCGTTACCAGTTGGATCCTGTGGGGCGTTACCAGTTGGATCTGGTGGGGCGTTACCAGTTGGATCTGGTGGGGCGTTACCAGTTGGATCCTGTGGGGCGTTACCAGTTGGATCTGGTGGGGCGTTACCAGTTGGATCTGGTGGGGCGTTACCAGTTGGATCTGGTGGGGCGTTACCAGTTGGATCTGGTGGGGCGTTACCAGTTGGATCTGGTGGGGCTCACCTCTACGCACAGAGGCTCTGGAACCTTACTCTTGGATAGGGGTTGGACTCTATTCTTTTCCGGCGTTGCCCAAGGTGTGAGGCGCCTGGCGGGTGTGGGGATACTCACAAGCCCCCGGTTGGGTGCCGCTTTGTTTGTGTTTATGCACCAAACAGCAGTTCAGAGTATTCAGGCTTGAACCCTGAAAAGAGTCCTGTATGGGGCTCCTGAAGGGGACTCCGTAGTCTTGCTTTGAGACTTCAATGCACATGTGGGCAATGATGGAGACCCTTGGAGGGGTGTGATTGGGTGGAGCGGCCCCCCTGATCTGAACCGGAGTGGTGGTTTGTTACTGGACTTCTGTGCTAGTCATGGTTTGGCCATAACAAACACCATGTTCGAACATAAGGATGCTCATAAGTGTACGTGGTACCAGAGCACCCTAGGCAGAAGGTCCATGATCGATTTTGTTATCGTATCATCGGACCTGAGGCCGTATGTTTTGGACACTCGGGTAAAGAGAGGGGCGGAGTTGTCAACTGATCACCATCTGGTGGTGAGTTGGGTCGAGTGGCGGGGGAAGCCTCTGAACAGACCTGGTAAGCCCAAACGTGTAGTGAGGGTGAGCACCAAAGTTGTTCTGGAAAACCGTCCGACCCCTTGAGGGGGAAGCAGGGAACCATCCAAGCTGTGTACAGTAAGGATGGACGCTGTTGACCCCAACTGACAGGGTGCAACGGTACGTCCACGCGGCAGCGCCGCTTTGAAGCTTGTCGGTGGGCGTGTCTGGCGTGCGACCAGTAACCAATCACATTAATCTCCCGCCCCGGACACACAAGCACGCGGTTTGAATTGGCTAGAGCTTGTACTGGCATATGATTTTATTGGCTGGCGCTTCCGTCCAGGCTTGAAAAGTTGAACTTTTCTCAACTTTCGAAGCGAGTAACGGAGGCAAAGCGACGCGACCTCAATGCAGTTCGGCAAAGCGCGACGTCACCCCATTCAAAGTGAATGGGAAGCGTCTCCGTTGAAGCACGCAACTCTGCCGTGTGGACGTACCGCAAGGGCAGTGGAAGAAACACTTTGAGGAACTCCTGAACCCGACAACTCCGCCCTCTATGTTAGAGGCAGAGCTGGAGTATGACAGGGGATCGACACCAATCTCCCGGGGGGAGGTCACTGAGGTCGTCAAACAACTTCACAGTGGCAAAGCCCCGGGGGTGGATGAGATCAGCCCAGAAATGCTGAAGGCTCTGGGTGTTGAGGGACTGTCATGGTTGACACGTCTCATCAACATTGCGTGGAAGTCGGAAACAGTACCGAAGGAGTGGCAGACCGGGGTGGTGGTTCCCCTTTTCAAAAAGGGGGATCAGAGGGTGTGTGACAATTACAGAGGCATCACATTACTCAGCCTCCCCGGGAAAGTTTACTCTAAGGTACTCCAAAGGAGGGCCAGGCCGATAGTCGAACCTCAGATTGAGGAGGAACAATGCGGATTCCGTCCTGGTCGTGGAACGACGGATCAGCTTTTTACTCTCGCAAGGATCCTGGAGGGGGCCTGGGAGTACGCTCATCCAGTCTAAATGTGTTTTGTAGACTTGGAGAAGGCGTATGACCGGGTTCCCAGGGAGTCACTGTGGGAGGTGCTGCGGGAGTATGGGGTGAGGGGGTCTCTACTCAGGGCCATCCAATCTCTGTACTCCCAAAGCGAGAGCTGTGTCCGGGTCCTCGGCAGTAAGTCGGACCCATTTCNTGACACAATAAATGAAGTTGAAGCGAGAAATAAAATGCATCAAATGGAAAAAATTACACCGAATCAGAGACACATTACAAGCTCGAGGTCATCTGTTTCTCCATCTGTGTGTGTGTGTGTGTGTGTGTGTGTGTGTGTGTGTGTGTGTGTGTGTGTGTGTGTGTGTGTGTGTGTGTGTGTACCATACATTAAAGAAAATGAAAATGGTCCCAAATGGAGTCAAACGCATCTTTCATCTCTCTAATGTCTCTGCACATTAAGAGTACATGATAATATGCAGAAAGGCCGTTAGCGTGTTAATGCAGAAACGTGCAAAATGACTTTCTTAAAGATAGAGCTGAGTGGCATTTCACTTTGATTGCAAATATTAAAAAAAAAGCAGTTCCTATATTACATCAGTGTTTCCTGCAACGATGTAAAAACTAGCCATACATGCTATTACCTTGAAAGTTTACAATATCTTAAATTTAAATTCTAGTGGCCAACCCAGTTTCCAACAAAAAGTAAGGTTCATTTATTCGAGATATTATGCACAAATAATGCAGAAGATTCCCATTGGATTAAAAGCTGCAGCCATTAAAAAACTTGCATTTCTCTTGAGTGTAAAAATAGCTTTAACAACGTACTTAAAAAGCAGCTTCACCCACTTTAATAGCGTAGCGTGTATTCATGGCAAACAAGTGGTATTGGGATGGTTTTTGTATTGTGGCTCTATGTACAAAGCTACATCAGTGCAGGGTGTGGTTAACACACTGACCACACCCTGCTGTGATGAGTTTCAGGAGACAATCGAGCGACGTTTCTCATTCTTTTCAGAATCTAATGTGGATTTAAACTCACAGGAAAGCTGCAGGACAAAGGGGGGATAGGCCTCTGCACACTAAGCCAAGAATAGAAACCAAAATAGGTTATTAAACACACAATAAATCAGAAGCACATTTGGACAAGGGCAAACCTCTGACAATGCCAAGGGAAGAACAGTCTGTGTATCGGCACAGTGATTTGGATCCACTCCAAAATGCAATGGCTTATTCCTTGGCTCGTGCTACACCAAATGACTACGTTTCATTTAAATCAGACTAATCGTTTTTCCATAATCCTGCAGACAAAAACAACAACAAGTGGAGCCACAACACAATTTCTCAGGGAAACAAAAATGGGTGGATTATCTGATACTCACAACGGGTTAATTGACATCTGAGGAGTAGAGAATATCTTGGAAGCACATTTTTACTTTCCTCTACTTCATGTGCTCGGTCCCTTTCAGATTCTGCTTTTTAAATAAGAACCCAGGAACAACGAGGGATGCCACCGAGTGGACAAGAAGAAGTTTTCACAAGATCAGACATGTTGTTCCTGATCTGCTCTGAATACCAAAGGCTTTGTTCTGATCCCTTAAAGGTGGACATCAACATAACCTGAAGCTTCATTTCAATCCTACAGGATTTAAGGTTCCTTGTGTGTGAGTGAAGACAAGAGCTTTAAGTGTTAAGTTTAGATACTTGTTCTCATGTTCCTTTATCTTAAGGGAAAGGGAAAAGCCTGAAAAGCAGAATAGAGACCTTTTTAAACTTCTATATTGCCTAATGTTGGTTGTGTTTGCATATTAAAGTTCGCTTGATGCCGCCTAAACAACATCTTGGAGTTGGAAAGCAATATAATAAGAAAGAGAGAGAGAGAAAGGTGTGTGTAGGGCAGAGGTCGCGTCAACCGAATATTTCGGATTTTTTTTAACAATGACGGAAAAATCTGAAAGCAGTCCGTCATTTTGACGGATTAGAACAAACTCGGAACAGCGCCAAAGTTTCCCCGCAGCGAGGCTCCGGTGTTAAGCATGCCTGCCAAAAAGGAAATGATACCGTTTCCAAACCTAACTTTACAAATCATTGAAATGTCTGTGAGTTTTGGCTTTACGCTGTGCGCACTCCCGCGAGGTGAGCATGCATAACACGGCGCACCCCGTTGACAGTTCACAACTGTTCTCTCTCTCTCTCTCTCTCTCTCTCTCTCTCTCTCTCTCTCTCTCTCTCTCTCTCTCCTCCCCAGAGTGTGAAGGCCGACGGGTAATACTGAATTTTGACGGAAATGTAACGATCCTGTCTGTCAAAATGACGGGCAGTGAGAAAGTGTAGCGTAACCTCTGGCTGGGGGTCCAGTTGTAGGTGAGAGCTGCAGCGTAGTCCTTCTTTATATCAGTCCTACAGGTACGCTGGTGGAGGGGGGGTACATCGCAGCTCTCACTTAAAACTGGACCAACTTCAAAAACTGTTGTCCCCGTTGGTCCCTCAGACAGAACAGGGTCCAGGCTGTGAGACCCTTTAGACGCCACATGATGAAGAGGGGTCAGTAGTGATCAGATGTGATGAAGAGGGGTCAGTAGTGATCAGATGTGATGAAGAGGGGTCAGTAGTGATGAAGAGGGGTCAGTAGTGATCAGATGTGATGAAGAGGTGTCAGTAGTGATCAGATGTGATGAAGAGGTGTCAGTAGTGATCAGATGTGATGAAGAGGGGTCAGATGTGATGAAGACTCACGTTGTCAGCGTTGACGATGCAGCCGATGGTCTTCAGAGGACAGAAGGTGTCGTACTGACCGTAGAACTGAGCGCTGCTGGGGTTCCAGATCAGGAAGCGGCTCTGCTCCAGAGTCAGGACGTACGCCGAGGGGCCCTGAGGGGGGGGAAGAGATTAAAACTGTCAACGATAAACTGGTCTTTCATTGGGAATATCACCAAGAGAGGTAGAAGCAGACATCACTACTGAGATTAGTCATAGTCTCTTAGTGGTAACACCATGAGGGATTATATCTCTACCCAGGACCAGGTGGAGGGATTATATCTCTACCCAGGACCAGGTGGAGGGATTATATCTCTACCCAGGACCAGGTGGAGGGATTATATCTCTACCCAGGACCAGGTGGAGGGATTATATCTCTACCCAGGACCAGGTGGAGGGATTATATCTCTACCCAGGACCAGGTGGAGGGATTATATCTCTACCCAGTACCAGGTGGAGGGATTATATCTCTTCTCTGGCCTGGGAGCTCCTTGAATCCCCCAGTCAGAGCTGGTTGATGGGAAAGGGAAGTTTGGGGCTCTTTGCTGGAACTGCTACCTCCGCGACCCGACCATGGATAAGCGGAGAAGATGGATGGATGGATGTTTAAAAACAATTCTAATTTTTGATTGTTTTTAAAAAGAAATTCTAAAAGATTGGTGTTTTTTCTTTCTACAAATGTTTGTTTTATTTTTTTTAAATCTCAGAATTTTTACATTTGAGTCAGAATTTGACTATTTTCTAAATAATGAATATAAATGTCATCAGAACAGGAAATAACTAAATATATATATTTAATTGTATAAACATAGTGACCGATCCAAAAGGGTTTAATAGTGACATTTTAGTGCTCGTGTTTCCTCGATGTTCTCAGAGCTCGACTTTTAGTCCTTTTAGTTTCAATTAATTCAGAACTTTAATCCTGATTCAGGCAGAATGTGAGATCATGCTGTCGTAAACAAGGACATATAAATAACACTTTAATATTTCAGACTTCACATTAATCTGCATGCTTTAACAAACGGCTCATCTGTCACGGTGCACTAACAGGAAGAAGAAGATAAAAAGAGAGGAAGCTTTGATATTAATGAGGTTATCATGGGATCACAGCTTGCAAAGCGAAGCAAAGCAGAGAAGAGTTAGAGAGGACTAACCTGCCATTATAATAAATAAATATTAAAATAAAGAAAGACGATACAGACCTTAATTATTACTCAAAATACAAAATTACTGATTTTTTTATTAGATTTTTTTTATATTGAATAAAAATGTGTGAAACAATTCAAATTATTGTGTTATTTATTTAAAAAAATACATTAAAATATAATTAATTTTTTGGAATAAATAGAAAGATACAAAAAATTGTAAAATAAATAAACAAAGGAAAATGTAATCAATAAAATCGAAGTGATTTAATCCATACAATGAACAATATTTGAGGAATATATACAAATATTCGTGTCCATTTTTTAATTAATTTGATTAAACTGCACATCTAGAATCTGTTTTATTATTATGTGAATGTTTTATTTATTATAATGGCAGCTTTCGGCCTCCATACGGGACGAGCCAGATGCAGAGGAGCATGCTGTTAATCTGAACTCTTGATTTATATCAAATCTCTCTCCTCCTGAATATCAGGATTTACCTCCATGTGAGTTTATTCTATTCCTCCTGATCTGTACTTACCCACAAATCAAACCTTCTACAGCAAGATAACTTATCTAGCAGGGGGCATCTACCACCAGCAGGAAGCAAGCATCGGTCCCCGTCCACCAGCAGCAGGTACACACACTCTCTCACACACTCTCTCACACACACACTCACACACTCTCTCACACACGCAGTCACACACACACTCACACACACAGTCACACACACACACACACACACACACACACACAGTCACACACACACAGTCACACACACACACACACACACAGTCACACAGTCTCACACACACGGGAATCCCCTTGATGTGCACTAACACTGCCTGTAAATCTAAAACTCT
>NW_011333185.1:0-1428 GCF_000735185.1 Notothenia coriiceps | reverse complement strand
GATGTAGAAGAGTCAGAATCAATATAGATTTTTTTTATTTTAAAGAAAATTCAGATTGAACATAGTAAAAAACTGTAAATTATAGTGTCCGTCCATAAATTCTTTTTTACTTATAGTGAAAACTACCCTTGGATGATGGTAAGGTAGACTAAAAGCTTTAGGAATCCAAAGTACAACATATAATAAGTACCCTGTATCAAGATTGATGCAAAACAAGTGACATTTGACCTTTTTAGAGAGGTTTAGCAAAAATAACTCCACCTCTGAAGTGATTTGGGTGGAAATGGGGGTTTTACCGTTTCTCTGGAACCCATTGGTTGATTTTGGTGATTGACATCTCTTTCCGACCGTTAGAGCCAATAGAATCGAAGGGGAATCTCCCCACTCACACACATGGTAAAACAAAAAGGTGGGGGCTTCGCACACGCAGTTTTGCACCATGAAGCTGTCTCTAGGTCTGACATCTGAAAACCGAAAAGCAGGTTTATTGCTCATGGATTATCAGAAATCATTTCAAGGGGACACAGACACATTGGATTAACCTATGGATTAACTTCAACAGCGTTTTTATCGTTTTAATGCCATTGAAGACCACTTTTGACCAGACTACGACACAGTTGAGCCATGTTAGCCTTTTTAGCTACCTAGCGCCATATGTTTTGATGTCTGTTCTTGTTATTATCTCCGAGAGTTCGTATAATTGAGTTATAATGAAGGGTACCCCTTGATTCTGTCACCTCACGATGTGAAACGATGGGTTGGATGTGCAGCAAAGATAAATAATAAGGTTTTGTGAGTGAATTTCGGTGCAGTCATCTGTTAGCATTTTTCTGTGGTCGCCCTAATTAATTCTCCTTCACATATACCCTAACCACATGCCGTTTGTCACTGGAGTAAAGGATTCATGGTTAGAAAAAAACATAGGACCTGATTTTCTTTTTACAATTTGACGGTAGCCCTCACCTAGGCAGTGTGGTTCCTTGCCGATCCAGTAGGGAGTGCTGGCGTTGCGGCAGGTGAACACAGCGGGGCCCTGCAGCTGGTACCCGCTCAGACAGGAGAAGAAGGCCTCCCCCCCAGAGTGGAGGCTGCTCACCGACACGTCCCCGTAGAGGGGCCGCTGGGGGAACACACAGCTCAGGACGAAGGCTGCAGGGACCGAAAGGAAAGAGAAGATAAGTATTAAAAGTGGAAAAGTCAATAAATTATAACTTCAGATGTCTTTTTAACTTTGAATGTCGCTTATTGAACCATTCACAATGGAGCATTTGCCTCCTTCCTTTTACAGTTGTTCAAAGAAAGTTTGAATTGTTTTTATATAAATGCAAATAATTCATATTAAAACATTAATAAAAAAAGGTCACTTGCTGTTCAATGCAGTGGCGAGCCGTGACTTTTATACCTAGGCCCTCTGACACTCCCCCCCCC
>NW_011333184.1:0-3381 GCF_000735185.1 Notothenia coriiceps | reverse complement strand
TTACTGACCACTAACCCCTCAAATGGAAATATGTGTTTACATAAATGGTGACCGAACCGTTTGAGACCCACTGAGATAACTAAGACTAAGTTAACTATCTATCTAGTAATTTACCTCACCTGAGCTGTAGTTATCAGCCTCTCAGTCTGACAGCAGAGGATTCTCCCTCCACCTTGTTGTTGAAACAGCTCCTTATATCCGTTAGCGCAGAGCACCAGATGCTAACAACAACCAGTGCACGCATTTTCTCGCTCCCTCGCACCACACATACACTAACACACACCCTCCCGAGCTTGAATGACACACAGAGACCAATCGAGGGCATTAGTATGATCTGTATGAAAGTGGCCATGTCGGCAGGCCACATCATGTCACCCTGTGTGAGGCAGAGTCAGACCCACATTTGCGCAGCGTTGCGTTTCGACAATCGGCCTGACCCTCCTTTCGAGTACCTTAGAGTAAACTTTCCCGGGGAGGCTGAGTAGTGTGATGCCTCTGTAATTGGCACACACCCTCTGAAACCCCCTTTTTTAAAAGGAACCACCACCCCGGTCTGCCACTCCTTCTGTACTGTTTCCGACTTCCACGCAACGTTGATGAGACGTGTCAACCATGACAGTCCCTCAACACCCAGAGCCTTCAGCATTTCTGGGCGGATCTCTTCCACCCCCAGGGCTTTGCCACTGTGGAGTTGTTTGACGACCTCAGTGACCTCCCCCCGGGAGATTGGTGTTGATCCCCCGTCATACTCCAGCTCTGCCTCTAACATAGAGGGCGGAGTTGTCGGGTTCAGGAGTTCCTCAAAGTGCTCCTTCCAACGCCCTAACACTCCATCAGTTGAGGTCAACAACGTCCCATCCTTACTGTACACAGCTTGGATGGTTCCCTGCTTCCCCCTCCTGAGGTGTCGGACAGTTTTCCAGAACAACTTTGGTGCAGCCCGAAAGTCCTTTTCCATGTCTTCTCCGAACTTCTCCCACACCCGCTGCTTTGCCTCGGCCACGGCTGAGGCTGCTGCCCTTCGGGCCTGTCGGTACCTTGCAACTGCCTCGGGAGTCCCCCGGGATAACAAATCCCTGAAGGCCTCCTTCTTCAGTCAGACGGCTTCCCTGACCACCGGTGTCCACCAGGAGGTTCAAGGGTTACCGCCCTTTGAGGCACCTAAGACCTTGAGACCACAGCTCCCCGCCGCGGCTTCGGCAATAGAGGCTTTGAACACCGCCCACTCTGGTTCAATGTCCCCAGCCTCCACAGGGATGCCCAAAAAGCTCCGCCGGAGGTGTTGAAGGCCTCCTGAACTTGGGCCTCCTCCAGACGTTCCCAGTTCACCCGCACTACACGTTTGGGCATACCAGGTCTGTCCAGAGGCTTCCCCCGCCACTCGACCCAACTCACCACCAGATGGTGATCAATTGACAACTCCGCCCCTCTCTTTACCTGAGTGTCCAAAACATACAGCCTCAGGTCCAATAATAACAAAATCGATCATGGACCTTCTGCCTAGGGTGCTCTGGTACCACATACACTTATGAGTATCCTTATGTTCGAACATGGTGTTTGTTATGGCCAATCCATGACTAGCACAGAAGTCCAGTAACAAACCACCACTCCGGTTCAGATCAGGGGGGCCGTTCCACTTTTCCCAGTGCCGTAATTTACAGTTAAATTATTTGCATCTAACGTCACGCAAACACACAAGGCTTACTTCCCTCTCTCAATCAAATCCTGAAGGGAAATCTCTTTATGTTTTATCCAATCCTAACATCTAACACATAAGTTCATGGAGCAAAGGCATTTTTTGATTTACAGACATTTTAATTCCATGACTGACTGTGTGAGAGCTAATCATTTGTTATGAATCTACTGAACAGCTTTAAAGCCTTTTTCTGACTTCATTGTTCAAATTTCCCCCCTGGATGGAAACATTTCTGCTGCATTAAATATCTCTAAAATACAAAAAGGCTTTTTGTCCCTGGAAACAGAAATGGCACCTAAGAAAACAAAATTCAGGCTTTTAAGGTCATACAGAATAATATGGATTTTGAAGCTCCAGCTAACACAAATTGGACCCCCTCTGGCAGCATTTTTGGGTAAACTAACCAGAACCAAGCAAATGGCAGCCTTTGTGGTTTGGCATATTCCAAAATCCAGGCGCCATCAGATGCATTCAAAGTAGAGGGAAAATTGCTGCATACGACCATATTCATGAAATGAATGAATAAATAAATACATTAAATTATGGTTTATGAATGAATCGCACATAGAATATGCAGAATTCATGTTCTGCATATGAATGGTGAGTGAATCATAATAAGGAGGCCAATAAATAATGTAACACAAAAGTACGATCAACAACATATGCAAATAAATGTCAACCACCAACACATATTTTATTGGTATATCATAAATGTTTCATTATTAACTTGTTAGATCCTAGTTATTGAGTTCCCTAGCATAAAGTATAACTAAATAAAGAATGATCATATCATGTCCTGAGGTTTGTTTGATACCTTTCATTATACATAGTGAAAAGAAGTGTGGAACAGCAATGAATATGATAAATGCACATATCATAGTACTTAAACAACACCAGGCTTCAGGGGTTATGAATAGACTTTATTGAAAGACCTAAAGTATCAATTTATATGTGTGGCTCCTTGCCATATAAACTCTGGCTGTCACATAGTGTAAGCTTGAACCATTTGCGATGCTGTTTTATAAAGCTGCCGAAGCTCCCTTATTAGGCACCGTGGCTTTTTCCCTTCCCTCAAACTGCCTCACAGAAAACTCCACCTCGTATGACTGAAGTATTTCCTTAAAATTGAATGGAGCACTTACACATTTGGCAAAACTGAACTTGCAGTGATAATGGCTGCATTACGATTGTGGGTAATGATGTTAGTTGCTTTGCCATTGGAGGAAAACAATGACACATTTTAGTTAGGAAGTGGCTTGTTAATTTTTTGGTTTGTGACAGCGTACACACAGAGAAAACTCGTTTTTGTTTTCCTGCAATTGAGTCTCACTAAGTGACATATTTCCTATTCAAGTAAATACTAACCAACACAATGTCTTTTTTGGATATAAAAAAGCAATCTCACTCAAGAGAGACAAACTTCCGCTGGTAAAGCTGCATGTGTTAAGACTTACTAATATTTGCCTTCATCATCTGAATTCTAATGAGGTGAATGCAAGCACATATTAATTAGGCAACTATTGTCTTAATGACTTGTGTTTCATCACTGGAGAATTACTGTCTGATGTTTGTGATATCACACATTAGTGTGCAGCACAGTTTACACTAAACCCAACAGCTATACCACATCTGCATCTTGGACAATTTTGAGACTGGAGGCTAGAAGGCCACACGAGGGGAGTAGG
>NW_011333183.1:8125-17173 GCF_000735185.1 Notothenia coriiceps | reverse complement strand
TACGTATGATGTTGATGGACGGCTGTTGATGACGATTTTACCCAAAATACATTTGGAGACAATAGAAGGGATTCACTTGCAATTTTTCATGTTTTAATGTTAAATGTGAGTGTGAAAATAGCAGCACAAGTTCAACTCATATTATAGGCTACAATGCTTTATACCTAATATGACCACGAACGTCAGTGCACTCAGTGGCGCGAGGCAGCAGGGCCCGCCGGCGAATATCTCGGGGGCGGAGCCTGCTCCCTCGGCGACGGGCCCCCATTGGGTCCCGACCGCCCTGCCCCTACAGCCCCCCCTGAAGCTCCGCCCCTGGCAACCAGGCAACCATGCGCGGGAGGTCTTCTTTGCTGCTTTTTGAGTATTTTGTGGCAAAAGCACAGCGCCACTTACAGGCCCGGCATATGTACTACAGCGTCTCCAGCGGGTCGAGCGGTCTCGTGTGGACGGACACGTTTATTGAGCTGATTGTGTATGGGCAGAAGACTTTTTTGATACCGAATTCTGTTGGTTTTTGTTTTTGTTTCCGTGTAAACAGGGTCTAAGAGTAGAGAGTTGGGTTATGTATTGAAATTAAAGATGTGTTTGATCCTCTTACCAAAGACTTCATCTTGTGGTTCTGGTTCCGGTTCTGGTTCAGGTTGAGGTTCTGGTTCTGGTTCAGGTTCTGCTGCTGCTACTGTTTCTGCTGCTGCTGCTACTTCTACTTCTGCTGCTACTGCTGTTGTTGTCAGCTCTGCTTCAGGTTCAGGTTCAGGTGACGGAGCCTTTAATGGAAACACAAAAACAGATTGAAGAGGTGAGACGCTGAGGTGCCATGGCAACAGAGCAAAGACAGAGACCAACAGAAGGAGAGACAGAAAAAGAGGATGACAGGGATAGATACACCTATTAAGGCTTTATAATTAAAGCAGAATTATTCTCAGATTCATTCATTTATCATTCAAATTAGGGTGGCACAATGGCATAGATATTAAGGTTCTCCCTCTTTGAAGCCAATTCTAGAAAAATATAAATGTCATTAATCTTCTTTTGGACATAAGGCAGGAAACAGTCTGTAACAACAAGTGGGTTGGAAAAAATCATTTGTTATTAAATGCAAAAAGTGATATCATTGATCATTTTGTACACATATTCATGTAACTGTACTTATGGATGATCATTGTGGTCTAAACCTTTTCAGCATTGAACATTTAAATGCCATAATATTATGATTATAGGATGAATCTTAATACATTATAATTCTGAATTCTATGCTTATGTCCGTTTGTGTTATTTTCTTAAATATCTCCTGGAGTTTAGGGTGAGGGTTTTCCAAGAGCACATAATACGTGATGTCCAACAGTATTTTAGATTTGTTCGAAATGTGCTTTTGTGAGTCTCAAATGCACTGTGTTAAAATGAGGCAGTTTATCAATATCAACAAGTAAATCCATATATAAATCTGCCATCTTATATCCTTGAGGTTAATAGAAAAACTGAGAGTATGTACAGAGAAGCTGTTGCAATGGTTACGGAGGAAAGCTGTGATACTGTGACTAACTAGTCCCTTGTGTAAGCTGGCATAAGAGCTCGTTATCTCTCCTTCAGAAACCAATTTGATACGGATCTTAATACAAAGCCTGTGATTCAATTAAAATGTTTTGCATCGTGATCACATCTGTTCAAAATCCCAATAATTGCTTCTAAGAAAATAACTATTTCCAGCAGGTGTCACACACAGCAGATCTTTCCAGACTCAAGTTCATTCAAAATGCCAAAACCAGACTCCTAACAAAATACCTGATATAATCCTCCTTTTAGCTTAACTACACTTGCTAGCTTTTTGAATGTAAGATCTTGATGAAATAATAAATAAAATAAAATATATATTTTATAGTAATAGTTATATTATAGTTTCTACAAACATTGCTTTGTTTGAAAATATCTCCAATTTGGCTCTAAAGGTGATCTTTTAATGATCAAAGATGTAAAAACAAAGATATTTTCAAACAAAGCAATGGACGTATTAACTATAATATAACTATATCACTATAAAATATATTTTTATTATTTATTATTTCAAGAAAAAATCTGGTATTCAAAAATGACAACCCATAGAAAACCAGGAACAAACAACAACTCGTATTTATTTTCTTTGTCAATACATTTACCAATTATTTGAGATCAACAAATGTAAAAACTTGTGAAATATTTAAATTCCAGTTTCTCAAAGTCAAAGGCAATGTTTTTAAATGTTTTGTTTTGTCAGCCCAAAACCCAGATTCTTCCATTTAAAACTACTCAGTGATTAATCCATTATACAAACAAAAGCTCACAGTGTTTCTGTTTGTCAATTAAAAGATGAATTATTGCAGCTCTACGTCCACATTACCTCAGAGAGGCTTACATTAAGGCAATATAAAGACTAAATGTTACCATTTAATGCTTGTTATTAGGCTTTCCAGA
This sequence comes from Notothenia coriiceps, assembly GCF_000735185.1. Lineage (NCBI taxonomy): Eukaryota > Metazoa > Chordata > Actinopteri > Perciformes > Nototheniidae > Notothenia > Notothenia coriiceps. The sequence continues at coordinate 14,722 of NW_011333183.1, read as the reverse complement.
TATATCAAAGTACTCAGCTGCCTGACATCTCTTCTGATTCGGGATGTTTGAGTATAAGGTTAAGATTATGCAAGCTCAATGACTATACCCACTGAACGGGTACTTTTGAGTAATTGGGGGCGACAAATTCATCTAAAAAAAGGCTTAGTCATGTTCATTTCTTTTTATATTGCTATTCACAACAAGTAAAGTTTCTTGTTACTATTTTGTGTCTCCAAGAGAACTGAATAACTGCGTTCGCAAATCCTCTTACTGATTCCCTCCTCCTCCCTGATGACAATGTGCACTCATATCCCCAGCTTGCACTTCCGAGTGGACTTGCCAACATGGGAAATCAACACAGGCGTTCAAAAACTCTTGGCCCCATGCACTGCCAACCATCACCATTGCATGAGCAACTGTACCACAGTCCTGTGAGTTGGAGGTGGATGAGTGCGGTGAGCAAGCACTCACCGATGCAAATCACGTAAATGTCAGCAAACGACCTTGCATTTTTATGTTGCTAAATTATGTACAAACTAATTATATAAACTTGTTTTGGGATGAAGAGATACAGATTTCATGAGAAGGCTCAATACTGGATTTAATTACATACAAACAAAGTCCTGCCTTCAAAGAGCTTGATGATGAATCTGCATAAGTAGTTCTACTGTAGATAAAGGCTGTTGGTTATCGTATCAAGTGGGCACTGTCTCTACCATGACTCCTACTAATACATACATATTCATATGTGACTGAAATATGATGTTACATTTAGGAGAACTCTAGAGGTTTATAAAAGACCCAGAAAACCATTTTGTCTTGACTGTTAGCGTCCTTTAGGTACACACTTTTCTGCCAACCTTTTATTAATTTCCTTTCAGATGTACTGTATTTCTTGTTTTCTCTGAAGTCTTTTCACTGTTTTTATGTCAAAATGTGTGAATACAATTTGTCTTGATCAAGCTGAAAATATGCTTTTTTATGTGAAACTCTCAATAAATAATACGTCAATGTGTATTTCGATTGGTAGTTATTCAGTCATGAAAACCTAACGATACAAAGAGATATTTGCAAAGTTAAGTAGATTATAAATACCTAAGTTTGATAAATATGGGCTCTAAAATCTTTAAGAATTAAACTTACGAGCAATATAAAGAACAAGCAATACGAAAAAATTTATCAAATAACTTACAAGATTGAGATGTAAGTTAAATCAATAATTTTATTAGCAGATGCAAAGGAATTCATCAAGATAACGAACCGGTGCAATCCAGGATATAACCTCAGCATTTGTGTTTTTTTTATTGTCAAGTTGTTGTATTATTGGTCTGGACAAATAATTTCCTTTTGGAATTATCAAAGTTATATCTCAAGTGATCTTATCTGGCCCTCACACATGGAGCGTTGGGAGAAAAGTGGAAGAAAAAGAACATGTTGGCAATGGACCTGTGCAGAGGATTAAAGCTGGTCGTGGGCAGCTGCTGTCAGCCTGACCTGAGACCTACTCACCACTAGTGTCTCATTAAAAATACAGAAGGTCTTTTTAAGTGGAGTTTGTGTATAGGAGAAAGTGAAGCATCACCTGACCCTGGGGCATATAAAGGAGATCAGGAAAAGAGCTCAATTAGGTTAAAGCTTTTATTCCATTTACCTATATCTTCCAAGTGGCTTCCTGTTAGCCTTCACCTTTTAGCTGAGCACTATTTACCCATTCCTCCCCTGAGAATAAGGGGGTGTAGAGCTCTTACACCTGTCAACAACCCCCACAATAAAAAGTTGAAACCCGTGTCTAAGTATGTAAAGATGCAGTTCTTCTAATAACTGGTAGAAAATAATCTGACTTGAATTGCGTCCTTCTTCAATGTGATGCATATAGGCCATCAAATGCATATTTTGGAACCCCTTGACATTTGGATAAGACAATCTTAACTATGGTAGTAGTAGATAGTAGTTAGTTAAGATTCTGGTTTTAAAATGAGCCACATGGAACATAAAAATGGCTGCTGGTAGCATTTTCTAAAAGCTCACTGAGATAGCGTTAGCTATGTTAGACAGCTAGCATAAAGCTGTAAAATCCACCAATTTCAGTTGTGACATTGGCTATAAATCTGCATTTGTTTACCTGTTGGAAATCAATGACCTTTTGTTTCATAAATGTGTAGAATTTCAAAATGTGCCACCTTCTTTTTTGTATATGTACCTTGAGAATGGAAAGCTTGACAGGTATTAAAGTTATTTGATTTGTTTCGCTTTTTGTACTGTAGGAAAATATTAACCCTATTTGTAAGCATGTTTCGTCTGAAGATTTTAACCTTCAGCCCATAGTGGTTGCTGCCTAAGCTCCACTCAGCCCTATGATCTTGGTTCAGCAGTAGAGAACCGTATATGCAGTTCAAAGGACCACTCAAAGGATAGCTCTCATTCAATGCAGTAGTGAGAGGGGAAGGAGAGTGCAGCCATTTCAACACCTTCCAGGTCTGGGCTGATTTGAGACTTTCAAAGAAAACCTTTTCTCATCTGGGCCTCGGTGATAGCTTTGTCCTTCAGAGTTTCATCCTGTTCACACCTTGGAGGTTAATCATCTGACCTTTTCACTTAGATAAAAAAAAGCACAGGGAGGCTCTCGACAGTGTGGCTCTACCTTCAGAAGGTCGGATATAAACTTTAATGAAATTCAGCAGTATTTCCATTTACCTGATGAGGGCCAAACGTCTTTTGGACAACAATGCTTTATTGACATTACACAGTTGGGCTGGACTCTTATCAAAACTGTCTTTTGGTACCAATTGATTTTCTCTATTTAGTTTTCAACTGAAGATAGTAGCCCCCCACTGTAGGGGAGATTCTTCAAAGAAACACTATGTGAAACTGCCTTACATAGTCTTCACTGCGACATACCTTTTATATCAAAGTATCAGAGTCTACACAATGTACCACATGAGGCAGGTTCACACAAAGTACTTTTCCCACAAAGGTTCCTGACAATTCTTTAGTTCTCATGAACTAAGTACAGATCGCGTTCACACCGGAAATTAGTTCCTGGGGGTGGATTAGGCAAATGAAGCCGCTGACGTCACTTCTTCTTCTTCTGCTTTGGGTTTACTGGCAGGCCGTAAACAACTTCACGGCGTATAAATCGCCCAAAAATAAAATATATTTCGCCCAAAATCCCCGATCGGAAGTCTGGGAATCCCAGCAGCTTCTACTGAAGCCTTCCGAGTAAACGGCCAGAACACCGACACCTCCTCATCTCCACCGCTCCCATGTTTTATTTTGTGTTGTCATAAGTTAGTCTCTCTGCGTTTCTGCGCTGGGCTAATGCTAATGCTAATAATGCAATGCGAGGATAATAAAATGGCGGCTTCACAAAAGTTTTTGGGAGTTTGACGGGGCGTGGTTTGCATTCCACCCAGCCAATCAGACACAGGAACCTTTTTCTCCCACGAAAGTCCCTGCTCTCTAGCAGGGACTGAAAAGGGGGTAAAAAAGGTTCTCTAGAACTAATTTAGTTCCTGGGACTTTTTGGTGTGAACGCAACTAAATCGTAGTTCTCAGGAACCTTTGTGGGAAAAGTACTTGGTGTGAACGCGCCTATGGTATACAACATCGTTTTGCTAAGATTTTGCAAGTCTTGGTTTTACAGTCACTGAGAAAAAAGAAAAAACGTGTCATTTAAAGGATACCTTTTCATTGAGAACAAGAAAACAATATTCATATTATGAAGCAAATATACTGTAACTCAAATAAAAGGTACAGTGCCACACATCAATATTACACAAGTAAAACAACGTCTTTATAGTACAAGCATGATCAATAAGAGGACATCTGTCATCTTAACTTGAGGATAATACAACCCTTTCACCCTAAAAGGTATCCCAGTTTTACTTTGGTGGTTGAAACAGATCAGACTGTGGGTGGAACAGATAAGACTTGAGGTGGGAGAATTGTCGTTGTAATTCCGATGTGGGCTGATCTCACACAGAGGAACAGAAAAGACAAGGACAAGACTGCTGGGCATGTCACAACACAGAGAGCTCTAATTGGGTACAGCCATCCTGATGAGACACAAGCTCCCTCATCTGGAGACTTCTGGTTGTCAATTCAGTATTTTAGTAATTGGAATGTAACACGGCCAGGCACAAAGAAGGGGTAACATCATCAACCCTCTTTACTGAAAGGCACAATTACTTAGTGTTTCAAATATAGAACCTCTTTTCAATAGATTTTAATTGGTCTGCTGAAGTTTAAGACATTGATTTCCCTCTCCATATATTCAGTACGTTTGGTTTTCTTTTCCAGTGTAGCCATAAAGGGTAGGATAATCCAGTTTCTAAACCAATTCACACTTGAGTACACGTTGCCCTTATTCAATACAAAATAATTATTTAAAATGTTTTCCCTAGCAAGAGCTGGAAAGACAATCAAGTGCTTGAATACTGTTACCCAGAATAAGTAAAAACACCTGTTCCTTCAGTTCTTACTGCGATGGTAATGACAACACTGTGGTTGTCAATCCTTGGTATGTAAAGGGGTTTGAGGGAATACGAGTGTGAGAAATGGAATAAACAGTGTGTGTTTCTTCCTTTATGTTTATGTCGAAAGCCAAAGGATTTACAGTTGAGATATTGTTCCCTCCCATCATTTATTTCTTAATGCATTTGAGTATGTAATGCAGACTGGGAGTATCTTTTTCCATGGGTGGCACCCACCTTTTACTCAATGCAGCTTACCTAACTTTTCTTCAACAGGTTATTTATGTATTGTGTAAGATAAATAGCATGCAACCTAATACCCTTTCATTCTTCCACCTTATTATGTGAACAGTAGGTTCCTCATGATAAGATATTTACTCCGCAGCTAAAGTAAAATGAAAAATAAATGTTTCACATATCTCAGACATCCACAGTGAACATAACCAGATGGTGTCAAGACCTCATATTTGTAGATGCACATTTTCCGCCATAATATTTTCTAGTGATACTGAATAATCAGAGGGAAATCTATCACACCAAACACATGGATCAAAGTTTCTCAACTGTCAATAACCTGAATACACCCAAATGCAATGCAGGTTATGGATTTTACTAAGCTTTTAAAAAGAAAAAGTTCCTCTTTCTGGCTCTTGCTACACCATTGCTATTGCTTTAACCCAGTGGTTCTCAAACTTTTTCTGTCATTCCCCACTTTGAACAGGTGGGCCTTTTCAAGCCCCAACTGTTCCTCATCGCTCCAATAAAATGTTAGGCCAAGCTTAAAATTGTCAAATGTATCGTTCTACAACAGGGGTCTCCAACCTTTTTTAGGATGAGAGCTACTTTCAAAAAATAAAACAAGTCGTGAGCTACTTTTACTCCTGCTTTTTTTCCCCGTGTATATATTTAGCACATTTTAACATTATTATATGCTTAGTTTGCTTACCTTTAACCTTTGTGTGCTGTCTGGGTCTGTGGGACCCGTTTTCAGTGTTTACTAAAATAAAATGTATGCAATTTAATTATTTTAACCTGCTTTATTTTGGGGTGGACCTCACATCCTCCAGGGGGGTCAGGGGGCATGCACCCCTGGGTAGATTATTTTTTAAATGTTGAAGTTAAATGCATAAATCTGGTGCACTTTGAGCACAAAAGGAATTGGTGGACACAGCTTTCAACACTCAATGAAAGAGAGCTGTATACTTTCCAATAATCCAAACATCTTTATAATATGATCACAACCAATAACAAATCATTTAAGCTAGTTTATTCTTATCTTATGTTACCTAGTTAGCATTCACTTGAGGCCAGGAACAGGCTAGTCACTGTGACCTTTTTACCTGTGCTGGACTATGGTGATTTGATCTATATGAATGCACCTGCCCATTGCCTGGAAAAGTTAGATGCCGCCTATCACAGTGCCCTGAGATTTGTTACTAACTGTAAAGCACTTACTCATCACTGTACCCTGTATGCCAGCGCAGGTTTGCCTTCACTAACTGTACGGAGGCTCAGTCATTGGTACATGTTTATCTATAAAGCCATGTTGGGTAAACTACTAACTTATAATATGGTCTTTGATCTCACAGAGAGTGGCAAGTAGCTATTGCCTGAGGTCCCAGGATGTGTTTTTATTACATGTGCCAAGTGCTAGGACTGTTTTAGATACTAATGCTTTTATGTGTGCTGCTCCTCTAGCTTGGAACACTATGCAATTTTTTTTTAAACTGAGCATTTTGGTTCCCTTGCATCATTTTAAAGCTCGGATAGATGAAATGTTATTAGATATCTGTCATTGTGAATAGGTTGCTAATGTATACCCCTGTAATTAGGTTGTATTGATGCCCTTTTTGTTTTCTGTTGTTTTTATGTGTAACCAATGTGCTGCAGGTCTCCCTTGAAAAAGAGATCGTTGATCTCAATGGAATTTTCATCTGGTTAAATAAAGGCTATAAACAAACAAACAAACAAACAAACTCTTACTACTTTTAAATCCAGGCTGAAGACTTTTCTTTTTGCTGCTGCTTTTAATTGAATTATTCACTTGCCTTATTCATTTTTTTTATCTTTTAATGTTTCTAATGTGTTTTATGCTCTTAATGTCTTTCATTTTTGTAAACCGCTTTGAATTGCCTTGTGTTGA
>NW_011333183.1:0-8088 GCF_000735185.1 Notothenia coriiceps | reverse complement strand
CACCGCCGTTGCGAGTCTCCGGCTGTAACAGTCCACTACCGCCCGCGAGGACCCAGGTTTGATTCTGGCCTGAGGTCCAAAAAATATATTTAAAAAAAAAAAAATAATAATAAATAATGATCTCCCATTCATCACGTCCGTTTGCGACCCACCTATCACATCCCTGCGCCCCACCAGTGGGGCGCGCCCCACACTTTGAGAAACGCTGCTTTAATTAGTGCTGTTCCCAACTGCTATAGAGTATATCATACTCTCAAGCAGGCCATTCTTCTGCAATAACACCCCAAAAGGGTCACAAATGCATGGTTCAATGCAAGTTGATACTTATTTAAACAGTGGTGGTTGAATTCATTTTCCTATTTACAGTGTCAACTCAAAGAGATCAAACAACACACAACATACAAAATGACTATTTGTAGAATGACACAAAACACAAACTATTTATTAACTGAAGGATTTGCTGGCTTTGAACGAAGTCATAACCAACTCTTGGAAGATCGCGACAACTGTTTTACACATCGTTCAATGGACCAAAATAAATCTCCACCAATTATTTCAAAAAACTGTCTGCTTTTTTTTTTCTATTTTGGCAAAAAACACATTGAGAAGCGGCTGTTACCGTGGAGCAATTCCGATATGGATTTAAGGCTTTAAATATAAGTGGTATGAATATTTAAGAGAGATATTTGTCTGGGCTGCTTTGAGGTGTGATCTTCCTGTAATGACAAAGGACTGGGAGAGGGATCATGACTCAAGACAACAGCATCTTAACACAACCAGCATTACTCTGTCACACTCTGTGCCTGCTTAACTGTCGCTATGACAACTGGCTCTTTTGTCAGAAATTGACTTTGATGTCATGATTATCGTGCTTTAAGCAAGAGAGGCAAACAAATTATGGAGATAGACAGATATACAAAAAGGCCACAACACACCAGGGACTAAGGCTCTTTTTGTGAAAGGAAAATAAAAAAAGGGGATTTATTGTTATTTGTCCCGACTACAGAGACTACTATATTAATGTTATTATCCTCATAGTGTATGTTTTTCATGTGTCTTTTACGAACTTTGAGATTCTTTGCTGCTTTTATTGTGAAAGAAGGTAAGGAAGGAATAGATCTGAATGATTTAGAGGTGTAATAAAGTTTGCTGTTTTTAGACGGTTCCTCTTGAAAGGGGCCCTATCATGGTTTTTTAGGTTTTCCCTTTCCTGTAGTGTGTTATAGGTTTTGCGCATGTAGATAGTCTCCCACACCCCCCCCTGTCTGAAACACCTCTACTGGACACCTTTGTTTACTTGTGCAACATAGTGACATCGCTATGTAACATTCAAGCTTCTATTGGCTAGTGCTTCAACCAATTGCATGTGATCAAACCGCTGCTTGTGTGTCAGGGGCGGGAGATTCATGTGATTGGTTGTTGGTTGAGTTTCAGACACGCCCGCCGGCAAGCTTCAACGCACGCCGCTGCGTGGACAGGCCGTAAGGGGCAGGACATATCTTAGCGGTTGGCCAATCACAGAGGGTGAAAACAGATGCTGCAGCACAGGCAGTATGTGAAACATAAAGCACCTTTTGAACATTAGAGCATGTTAACATGTCACAGTTGAAGTACAGATTACAATTATGGTCCTGAAAATGAGCATAATATGTCCTCTTTAATGTTGTTACCATAATCTTCATAATTTATGTTTTGAATATCTCCTTTTTGCACAACTTGATTGATTGATGCTTGTTTTTGCAGCGCAAAAGCTCACATTGCTATGACAGAATCACATTGTTCTCTCATTTCGTAATAGATCTGTTTTGAAAAAGTTCATCACATGGATGAAAATTAAATGGATGTAGGATTAATGCACAATATAGCGCCTGCGGTGTTCGAAGGCATAAAATCCAAAAAACAACAACAATGGAGTAATGGCTTTGGTGCAACATGCTGCCCTAACACCTGTCTTGACTGCTTCATTTGCAAATGTAATCCCCTTCTCTTGCTCCTGCTTCTTCTCTCTCTAGAGAGTGTGCTTAGCAGCTAAGGAAACAAATCATCTGTGGGTTGAGCCATTGGCCTTCCCTGCTGGTTCGGTCTCAATCCGCCCTTTACAGGCACCAGCCAGGTATTAGGAGGTGAGACAAAACAATGGCAGACCTCAGGTCTTTACACTGCTGCCCACGGAAACCAAATGCTACTAATCTTTCAACACCTACTTACTTAAAGTCGGGCTCACGCAACCTCTTCAAATCTCACAATGTCATTACATGTGATGTAATTTTTAAAAAGCTGTGACAAAAAGGGACTTAAGCAAAAGCCAAGGTTAATAACTTTTATTCGTTAAATTAAATTACTGTCCCAGTTTAATCCTGATCCTCCTCCACACTTGGCATACTGTATGGGAACAGCGTCTGGCCGGTAATTTCTGCTCTCACATTACTGAAAAGAGTAAAAAGAAGAGACCAAAAATAGAAAATCTGTCAAACATATATGCTTTATTTAATTACAGCCTATTAGAGGTGGACATTTTTCATCATGTGGTAACCCAGCATAGCGCCACCAATTAGAAATAATCATTGGGAGGTGCTCAAAAACTTTGTTAGAAAAGAAAAAGGCTAAAATTGCACTTAATTAGTTGCAAGAACATTCAAGCTTTTTTCATATTTTGCGATTATACTATAGCGCTGATTTAAAAGGCCTTTTATGTCGACCTAACCCACTGATCCATGCAGATGTTTTACAGTGTAATTATCACTCCTCCCAACTTGTTGACAGAATGGAGTCGTACAACATTTCACACCTATCAGTTCTGCTTGAATAGAAAATCCAGTTATTTCTAAATGGACTCCCAGGGTGACATTGTTGATGCTGTGGGGATAATGATAGGGTGTAGTGCTGCTATATGGATGGTCAATTATCAATGTCAGACAGCTGAACTTTGTGAACGTAGCCAAACAGAATCCCGATGATCACCGAGCCAAAGCTAATGGTTAAATGAGATGTGTACCTGGAGAGGTTTTAGTGTCAGCCTTGATGGCCACAATCATCTATTTACTTTCTCTGGTTCCAACAGGTTCTCTTTCGCATCGTTGTTAAAATGAGGGCTCATGGTTTCCGGGGGGTTATTATAGGGAAACACAAGAGCCATCATGCTTTGGATATGGCCATGGCAATAAGGCTCTATTAAGAGTGGGACACAGAATACATGACTGTCTAGAAAGCCGTGTGCAAAAGAAAGTCTAATAATAAAAAGTCTAAACTCTGAAAGAGTTTCCCAGCACTCCCATCTACGCAGAAGTATTTTTGAAAAGGCTGAGTATTCAAAAATAAGGTTAGTTTGGATTTACCAAAGACACAAATATCACAAAGGATCTAAAGATTTAAGCAGACGAGCACCTTGTATTGGCGCGATTGCGGCTGTGAGGTAGTTTGGTTTTCTTTCAATTGAAAGTTGAGGGTTCGATGCAGTCAACATGTCGATGCATCTGTGGGTAAGGTACTTAACCCCAAGTTGAATGTGTGTGCATGTTATCTGTTCTTTGAGCAAGGGGCACACTACTCTGTATGAATGAGGTGTGAATGATGACTTTAAAATGTAAACTGAAGCGTCATAAAGACTGGATGAAGAGCTAAATAATAGCAGTCCATTAAACAGTCCATTTGTATTTTGGTAAAAATAAGGTAAAATGTGTTCGAGTGGGGACCTTTCTCCCTGTGCCTCTCCACCTCTCTTTCTTACTTGCTACCCTTTTCCCTCAACCTATCCTAAGGGAGTGCATGTATGTAGACACGTTAGTTTAGCTGCTATAGGCTTGGACTGTCGGGGACACCTTACTTCTGTTTTACTGTTTGTACCTGTGTACTCTCATGTTCTGAATAACCCAGCTTCCCCCAAATCTCTTTTTTGTGTCTATATCTACGCCGGGATCCTGAGTCGAGGCTGATCCTGTTGCTGTGGTCGTGTGTCCTGGATCCTCTATCCTGAGTACTGGATCTGAGTCCTTGACTTTGAGTCGTGGCTGAACCTGTCTCTGCGGTCCTGCCTGACTCTCATCATGCTACTTCCCTGATGGCTCCCACAGGATTATTGACATACTCGTGGATTCATCTTCTTATTACAGACACATGCATTTCCAAACATTTGGTCTACCTATGCTGTAAAATGTATTATCTCTTAGATTTACACACGGCATCTATTGCACGTCTGTCCGTCCTGGGAGAGGGATCCCTCCTCAGATGCTCTCCCTGAGGTTTCTCCCATGTTCCCCTTTAAACTGTGGGGTTTTCTCTGGAAGTTTTTCCTTGTACGATGTGAGGGTCAAAGGACAGAGGGTGTCGTATTGTCATACTGATATTCTGTACAAACTGTGAAGTTCAATGAGACAAATGTAACATTTGTGATATTGGGCTATATAAATAAACATTGATTGATTGATTGATGTGTGATTTTGTCAATGAAGTCTGTTGTGTTTGAAGAGAGCAAAAATAGCTTCCTGTTAAAAAAATCCAACTTATAGATGGATCAAGAAAAGGTAAAGCAACGAAATTATGTTTAATAAAGCATACACTTTTAGTATTTTTTGTTTTCAAATCACCACCTACTATAAACCGAATATGGATAAGTATAATTACATCTTACAACTTTTGAGTAAAAATGACTGAAAAAATAAATGTAATGACTTAATGATGAGGCTAACAGGTAAACAATGTTGTTTGTCCAGTGTTTTTCAGTGAATGGGAATGGTATTCAACGTATAATAAGCAACAACTATGTAAGTCTTACAGACAAGGCTCATGCCAATTCACCAGAAAAACACTGTTATATTTACTGGGTTCAAATGTATTTTTGTGGTAAATCAAAACAATTTTAGAGTGTAACATGTACATGTTGTCCATTAAAGTCAAAGTACTGCAGGTTATTAAAGGATATAAATGAACATCAACTCAAAATTTGCAAAGTCATCTCCACCTCATCTCTCCACTACTATTTGCAACAAAAATCTGCATATGAAGGAACGAGATGGTGCATTATTCATACCACTGCGTCTCACTACATTTGAGATATGATTATGAGGGGTTGGCTGTGGCAGTGCCATTATAACCACAAACACACAGGCAGCTCACAAATCACTTATAAAGATAAAAACACATTCTATGCATCAATCATAGAGATAAATCCACATCCTGAGGAATAACAGATAGACTTGTGCACTGCAAAGCTGAAGGTGATAAATCAGAATGACTTAGAGTCCAAAGTCCTGCTGATAAAGGCCAGTGTTCACACAGGTGCCATTGGAGAAAATTATCCAACACATGCTTCATTGCTTTGATCACATTTGGCAAAAAAGCCTGAATACATTTTCAAGATATTGTTATTCCACAGGCACGAAACAAGACTCTTACCTTGCTGTCGGTGGGAGCCTCTCTCTTTCCTAGATGCTGGCCCATGCTGCTGACAGAGACTGGAAGAAAAACAGAGAGAAATAAGTTTAAACCAGCAGGAGACCGTAAACAGCATATTTATCTGAAGATTATGCTCTCATGCTTGTCCAAAGCAAGGCGGGCTACCTCGTATCATCATCATCACACACACGCAGCTATAAAAACACTGGTTTGTCCACAAGTGTAGCACTCTGTGTTTGGGCTGGTGTGAGAACTATGGATCGGGTTGTAGCGCGCACCAAAAAACGGGTCACTCTGGTGTCAGAAGAGACAAATAATTATTCGCATTATTAGACTGCCAGGCGACAGACGATAACACGAAGTGGTCTTGGACATCCTGAGCAATGTAGCAGTTGCACCTCTAGTATGAGACTTAGGAGGGCAAACAGGTGTTCAATGCATTCCCACTTTTTTAACGTCAAGCCATTTTTTTAAACATTTGAGTTGGTTTTGGTCAAAAATATTATAACTTGCCATTTCATATGCAGTAGTATACACTTGTTTACCAGAGTGCAACATTGTTCATGCATTTGGCATTTTAATTTTGTTCTCTCGATTTAAGTATTAATCTCAAAATGTACACACCTTTTTTTCAAATAGTGTTTGCCCCCGTACCAACCTAGAGGTTCCAAATAAATCCTGTGGGAAATACTATTATATGTTTTGCATTATAAACTAAGCTTTATAAGGGTGGGTATGAGTAACGTATCTATACTGCAGGAAATGGCACTTTAGGTGTTGATTGAGTAGCATGCCATACATCCTCGTCTTTTGCTTTTCCTACAATATTGCACTATAACTTGGAGCCCACTAGTTGGCTGCTAATCACAGGGTCAAGCAGAGTCTATAAAAATCAGACTCTCCTTTTGGAGCTGCATTGGTCCAGTAGCTTAGTTTGCACTGAATTTCGATTATAACCTTTCCCAAGACCCCAAACAAATCAAAAATGGGCAAATGCAACTGAATTTGCTTTCAGTTCAATATTCTGATGTCCTGTGGTGATGAAACACTGGTGTAAAAACACAGCCTTCCAGGGATCAGTTGCTACTTATTTAGTGTCATCCCCCCTTGGATGTGACTCCTTTTTACTAACTTATGATGTTTAATTAATCTCGCAACCTTTCCATTATCTGCTACTACGCCATCGGCTTAAATGTGTAATGGTAAGAGAACAATATCAGTGCTGCTTTTTATTCAAAATGCTGCTCAGTTATCAGCTTTTATGATTCAAGTGATTAAAAACACAAAATCCTTGGTTGTTGTGCAGCATCAAAAAGTGAGTGGCACAAAACAGAATGTCAGTGTGTTCTGTGTCAATGTGTCAATGTGTCTCAATGCTGTTGAAAACAGTAAATGTCAAATAAAGTGCAGTAGCAATAACTCAAAAAAAACAACAACAGGTGTACTACAAAGTGTCTGAAAAGAACAAACATGTGCTGAAAGGTTTATTCCCCTCAAGGGAAAAGGGGAAGAAGGCAGAGCTCCACATGTGAGAAATGTCAGTGCAATAAGGAGAGGTATCAGGTGTATTAGCTCAAAGATCACAAACTACAACTAAAAACTGTCATACTCATAAAGACGCGAGAAATGAAACATTTGATCTGAAGCAAATGAGAACTGCCATTCACTCGACTATTTGAGGTGAGACAATGTGTAAACAGTGTTTATCATACAGCAGTGCTGAATATGGTTTGAATAAAAAAACCTTAGCCAGCCCCCATCACTTTAAGATAAAAACGTATTTCCTCTGAAGGACCTTTCTTCTTTACTTTCAAATACTCAACGCATGTATTTTTGGCTTTAAGAAAAATGTCGTAACCCTCAAAAAAGGCTTCCATAACCCTTGGGAATTTGAATAATTCCTTTTCTGGACTTTCCCAATGTTATAACAAGACAAACACAACATTTTTTAGGCTGCATTTTGTGCTTTAGTTTGCTGATGTGTTCATTAGAGCAGAGGTTCTCAATTGTTTTTCAGCCAAGGACCCCTTACAAGATAGAGAATACACCAAGGACCCCCTCATTCTGATTTGTGATTTTGGGCTATATAAATAAAAATTGACTTGACTTGACATGTATGTCCCTTGGAATAATCTGACGTAGCCTATTTTTTACACTTCTATAGTGTTAGTTGTGTGAAAGAACAACACAAGAGCAATGTATTAGAAATATATTAGATATGTATTAAAAATATTTGCACCATCTCAACACAGAATACCCATAAAACAATCAATCAATAGAAATATATTAGATATGTATTAAAAATATTTGCACCATCTCAACACAGAATACCCATAAAACAATCAATCAATTAGCTGCAAGTAACACTGTACCTAAACAAAATATCAAAGGGAAATCAAGAGAAGTGATAATTTGAAGTGCATTTCAGAACACACACACACACACACACACACACACACACACACACACACACACACACACACACACACACACACACACACACACACACACACACACACACACACACACACACACACACACACACACACACACACACACACACACACACACACACACACACACACACACACACACACACACAGGTTAAAGTGTGTGCAAAAAAAAACAAAAAACAAATACAAATAAGTTGCAATTCCAACACTTTTCTCCACACACAGTCAATAAGTCGTACTGTAT
>NW_011333182.1:0-4857 GCF_000735185.1 Notothenia coriiceps | reverse complement strand
TGTACCCTGTATGCAAGGGCTGGTTTGCCTACACTAACTGTACAGAGGCTCAGTCACTGGTACATTTTTATATATAAAGCCATGTTAGGGAAACTTCCATCCTACATCTGCTCCCTGTTCTCACGGCGAATTGTAAGTGGCTACTGCCTGAGATTGCATGCTGTAGTTTTATTAAATGTGCCAACTGCTAGGACTGTCTTAGGGAAGATAGCATTTAGATGCGCAGCTCCACTGTCTTGGAATAGTCTGCAATTGAAATGGAAACTGAGCAATCTGGTGCCACTAAATGTTTTTAAAGCTCGGTTGGATGCTACTCAATCGGAAGCTGTTGGTACCTGTTCATGTGTATAGTTATGTAAATTGTAATCCCTGTAATGATGCTGTAATATGTCCTTTTGTTGTTCTGTTTATGTTTTTTATGTTTCATGTGGAACCTACTTGAGCAGGTCTCCCTTGAAAAAGAGATCAATGATCTCAATGGGATACACCTGGATAAATAAAGGTTTGAAATGAAATGAAATGAGTGTATCTGGTTTGGTATTGGTTGTGCTTATTGCTTTACCTACTTTATGTATTATGTTGTTTCTCAATGTTTATTTAGTGTTTCTTAGCACTCCTTGTAACATGTAGGTTATGCCATTAGAATAGAAAGCCTGGGACTATAGGGTTAGAGAATATATGAAGAGACGGTGTAGTAACGTTTTTGTAATTGTTTATCAACAGAAGAGTGTTTTTGCAAGCATGTCTTGCCGGTGCACTAAAACACTTTTCTCTTTGCTAATGCACTTTTTGGTGGCATTAATCACCCCTCATACAGCAGAGTGAGGCGCAGAGAGGTTTCCGTGTGTAAGACGAATGTGTGACCTCGTGCATCTGTGTGTGTGTTCGTGTGTGTGCGTTTGTGCATTTGCATACGTGGGTGTGTATGGGTTTGAGTGTGAGTGAGTAAGGGGAGAGAGTGAAAGAGAGAGGAAGACCGACAGACAGGGAGAAAAGCCACAACTCTGGCGTGAAAACAGACCAACCCGCATCTGTAAGCTACCGAGTGCGAAAAGAGCGTAACTTAAGGTGAGTAAACTTTGAGCAACACGGGTGTCATAATTTATAACACAGTTCTTGAGTGGTATTACGTTTACAATGTCTGTTTATAGTCGCGACTGTTGGGGATCACCTTTGGTGTGACAGGCGTTGCTCTTTTTATTTGCTAGCTGTTGACAGTCTGCTGCACGTGCGTTTGCCTTATTTATTTGAGGTTTAGTTTACTGCAAATTGTAGATGATAACCACCTAGAAGAGAAGCGTTTCATTGATAAAAGATTGAATGGTTTGCCTATAGCTCTATACAGTAACGTTGTTTACATTAATCTCAGTGCAGAGGATCATATTGGCCCTGTATTGTTAACATAGAAGAGTCCAAACAATAACATAACCTAATTGTATTTATCTCAAACAGTAGAAGAGTATCACTTTGAGCCCCCTCACTCAATCTAAAATGTAATATTCTAGGTCTAGGATTACTTCATTTGTCATTAGGCCAGTGTGCTGTTTAATAGTCCTACTCAAATTTAAAGACATTGTAAAACGTAAACCTATGGCATGCAGTTGGAAAAATGTCCCAGAGGTGAGCTAGCATTACTGTTAATGTAACAGTGGCGGCAGTACGTTTTGTTTTAATTTAATGTTAAATGTGTGGTGGCCAAGATGCCTTATTGTAGCCTGTTTGTGTTTATTGTTGTAACAATTTCTTGTTAGGGTAGCAAAATGAACAATCTCTTTTCCATCCAGGAAGATACTTTGACAAAAAGGCAACAGTAACGGCCGACATAAAACTAAATACTGAAACACTGATAGTAAGAAAGCCTTTATTGTGACTCTCATTTCTGATGAATTTCACCACATTAGTTGTTGAAGTTAATAACACATAATGGGGGACACAATCTTAATAACAACTGCATTTTCACACTCAATCATAGATGCGAGAGCACAGACATATTAGAGACGTGGATAGTTGATGCCATTTAGAAAACTTTAATTTCCACAACGTTTAATCAGTTCCCTGGATATGTTATTACAAAACATGTAGAAAACATCTGCGGAACACTTTTAATATGAATTCTGTAACACTGTATACTATAAAACATTATTTACAAACAGTCCTACCATCATGATTCTCAGTTACCATCAGAAAAACCGTCTCTTCAGGAATTATTTGTATTTGGGAGCCAAAAAGGTAGACGCAATACCTTCACATTTGTGAGACTTTTAGTGAAGTGAGCCCCCTTCTTCAAGGGCTCAAAAAGCTACATTAACCTCAACACAGCCTCCAGCGCTGAATAACCTACAACCCAGTATTCCCCATTCACCCTACTTATACACACACACACACACACACACACACACACACACACACACACACACACACACACACACACACACACACACACACACACACACACACACACACAGAGACACACATCAACTCTCCCTCAGAGTCCAGTAACCAAGTCCAGGTGTTTGTCAGTGTGGGTTATGACAAGAGTATATCTGTGTGTGTGTGTGTGTGTGTGTGTGTGTGTGTGTGTGTGTGTGTGTGTGTGTGTGTGTGTGTGTGTGTGTGTGTGTATGGGTGCACATGGGCAATCATGTGTGAATATATATCCAGATGGCATTATACTGTGGCTCCAAATCTCACCTCATCTGAGGGGGTCCAGGGCAGCAACACTGTGGAACAACAAAGCAAATATGAATAAGGGAAGAAGAGGTCCAGTGTGTCTGTGTCAGTGTACTGTTTTTCTATGTTTGTCAATCGAGTAAGTGTATGCAGTTGTAGAAACTTCATAAGAAACTGCAATCTTATTTAGGTCAGGAACACATCACGCAAATCTGAGAAACAGTCAAATTCTCAATTGGCTGTGTAATTGAGTTTCCCATCAGCTGTAAACANTGTGTGTGTGTGTGTGTGTGTGTGTGTGTGTGTGTGTGTGTGTGTGTGTGTGTGTGTGTGTGTGTGTGTGTGTGTGTGTGTGTGTGTGTGTGTAGATTCTGTGTGGGAGATTGAGCATTTGAGTAATTTACGGCTTTCAAACATCTTGTGATGTGAGACAATGTGTCTGACTCTGACTGTTGGAAATACAGATCACATTGCTGGTGCTTAATCTACACGCCAAGAATTTCAATTTCTGTCTGATGAGTGAAAAACAAAGCAGAAAAAGATTGACAGATAATATAGTGAAAGGCAACATATGTGTACATAAAGGCCCTATTGAGCCATATTCAGTTTAAATCAAATGTCATTTTAATTCTGCTTGATTTATTCGTTCTCAGCTGTGGTGGCAGCTCCTCAAATGGACATCCTCAAGTTTTCGGCTTTTATAAGATCAGAAGATTTCCAGAAATGTGTCATGTTCTTAACATTTCCCATCTGACACTGTGATGGCTCTGTGCCTCTCATGCGTTTCCACTTATACGGGGAAACCTAAATGTCTTGAGCACTGAATCTGATTACTGTCACCATTGTCTTGCTGAGGTAAACCTATCTTGAGAAATGTATTGAAGAACAATAAGAAAGACATCAGGACAAAGATTACATAAAGAGTAAAAGCTATTGTTCATTTGCACCTGAGTACAGTTTGCCAGTGTTTTGCCGCTCTAATATCCAATTTCCTCAACTTAGATGGAGGTGATAACAATCAAAAAGAGATAACTGCCATGAGCCTGAGGCAATCTTTCCAAAGATCTATCTATCTCTCTTAATTACAGTGTCAAATTGATTTATAGAAATGTTCCACTTCAAACATTGTTCTTCTTTCCACAGGCCTTTACAACTCTTTAAAGCTTATAAAGCTGAGACAACCAAAAAATATGAAGATGTTGTATTGTGTGAAAAAATCCAACTACAAACAATCTTGTTCAAATGTAGACATTTTAACCTCAATTAAAACTACTCTATGGCCAACTACTTTTCCACGAGAGTTCATGCTTCACAATACAACTTTCATTTCTTTGTAAAGAAAGAGGCAGAGAGCTTCTATTAGCAGCAGGTTCGTGCTTGTTTCCTCCTCCGCAGTGTTTTAATGCCACTAAGTCTGTGATCAGGTATATTTCTTTATCAATGTGGCTTTTCAGGAAGAAAATCATTTGTTGTTAGTTGTTCCGCATAAGACAATTTAAAACACTGTTTATTTAAAAACCTGCTGTTTTATGGGAGGCAATTTGTAACAGATAACCTCGTACAATCACACTGCAGTTACGCTTATCTTGAAATAACTGCAATTTAACAATTATAGCAACATTTAGGTTTTCAGTCTTAGCAACACATGTCCTTGTTTACTTTGCTGGTTGCCAGATGTCTGCCAGCCAGAAACCTATAAGAAGAAGAACGGGTTTATTTAGGAACTTTGAAAATTCCCTTATGTGTTGTCGAAAAAACATAAAAGACATAATATGCCTTCATGGAATAATAAAAAGAGCCAACATCTTTTAAATATGAATTGTCCAACAGCACACCAGGGTCACATGTGAGACTAAAGCCAAGTTTGCCAACACAGGTCACCATCAGTATAAAAATATTTCTATTGTATGTAAAGTGCAAATTTTAAGAAATGTTATTGAGTAAGCTGTGTTATAAGCGTGTATTTATGTGTGTGTGTGTGTCTGTGTGTGTTTGTGTGATCTTGTCTCCACACACATGGATCCCACTCGTTCTTCTTCTGTTGTCCTCTAAAGCTGGGATGAGTTAAAAATGTGACACTTTGCTTTTAAGATGGAAAATGTGATCTGGATCTGGATTAATACTGAGCAGAACCCAGATGTATCAAGCTCAGTGGGGGATGGATGATCCCCGCTAAATGTCTCTTAA
>NW_011333181.1:0-3199 GCF_000735185.1 Notothenia coriiceps | reverse complement strand
TAAACAAATATTCTTCTCTGCACTTTTAAAGGGGTTCTAATCTGCTCATTCTCAGGTTCATATTAGTATTTAGTGTCTCTTCTGGGACATGTCTCCATGCTTTAATGTTCAAAAAGCTCTTTATTTTTCTCATACTGCCTGTGCTTCAGCACCTCTTTTCACCCTCTGTCTGAAACCAGTGCCCAGTCTGCTCTAATTGGTTAGCTGGCCGGCACTGTTGTGATTGGTCAACTGCTTAGAGATGTTCCACCCCTTAGTCTTATCACGTACAATGTGTTGGAGCGCTAGCCAATAGAAGTGTGATTGTTCCGTAGTGATGTCACTTTGTTACAGGAGTAAACAAGGAGTCCGCTTGAGCGGTTTCAGGCAGGGGGGGGAGGGCTGAAATTTGTAAGAAGAACCTATAAGAACAATAGGGGGCCTTTAACTCAAAGCATTCACTACTAAAAACATTCTTATAAACTGTTGCCTTTTTGTTTCAGCAACGTTTTTTTAGTGCTATCGTTTAATCTTTAATGAAATTTGAGAATAGCAACTTTTCTGGAAATAATGAGTTGTTACATAATGTTGCAGTTGCTATTTGTGGAAGCTATTCCAACGGACATAGAAACAGAAATAAATAAATATACATTTGAAAATGTAGTAGTGTGAACAGCACCATGGAAACCCTTCTCACAGTGCAGACCAACCTGCCAGCATTGAGGAGAAGTACGAATCAACGTTAACGCTCAAACTTTGTGCAGGGACTTCATAATGTTGCTTTATGGTATTGTTTAGCTAACCCGGCTCTTTTGTTGAATATATATAGTTGACACGCAAACATTCACACAACTTCACAATGTCTTGTTTGTATTTGAAAGTTTTTTTCATCTTAAGTTTCCTACTCAAAGATATCTGACTTAAACCTCAGACAGAGCCTGGGTTAAGAGTACCTTGAATAGCAACATTGTGTGTGGACAATACATGGTGGTGGCATAAAAGCAGGAAGCTAACATGGCAGGCTAAGGAAAACACCAGCAGGTTTCCCCTCTGGGCTTCTGCATTGTTCTCAAGCTGCTGCTCTGAGAAAAAGGGAATTTTGAACAGCGCTATATTTTCCTGAGATGTATGAGGATAATGGCAATCATAACAGCCTCTTCCACATAATAGGGCTTTCTATAGAGAGGTTTCCCACAGAATGGTGAGCTGTATCCCTTCTCATTGTGTGCGGGCAGCAGCTTTGCATTCAATATGTTCCTCAGGAAGTACCTTAGTCATTAATTCTAATATAAATCAATGGATCCCTGTGAACAATTCACTTCAAAGTCACTCACAGTGTCAGGTACACATAAAGGCAACATTTGTATTGCATAATTATATTTGATCTCATCTTGTCACGGACAATTTTATGTGGCTGACAGCATTTATTGTTCTTCCATTTGTTTTATGAACAACGTCTAAAAGTCACCAAGGACACATGATGAGGAAGATCATTTTCAGCGGGGAATTATCTTGATCTGAAAAGCAAGTGTACACATGTGATTGAAGTGTTTCAACTAAATACGTCAACCCCCCGAAGAGCCAAGTCAAGGGCGACTCCGCAGCGTCTTCAAAACGATCTGCCTCTCAATCTGCTCAAATAAACCAAAGCACATCCTCAAGAATGAGATCAGCATCTGCTTTTGAGAACAGAAAAGCCTTTTACTATCCTCTAGAAATTACCTTCAAGAGTCCTAGTTCTTCTCTGGTAGTGATCTGCAGTGGTTACACCTTCCATCACGATGCACCCAGCACAATTACTACGTCTTTGACACATCACCAATGTTAGAAAGATTTAAAATCATTATTTAATTTAATTGATTTCATTATTATAGTTACAATAACTTTTTACCTTTTATTATTTCACTCTAAGCAACCGATGAACACTTAAGATCATCACAATATAATATACTATAAAAGTGATTATGATGCAATTCTAAAATAAATACCTATGAAAACATAAAACACTATCCTTGCTATCTTCCAGTGAAGCATTAAAATATATGACCCTATAATTATTATTGCTATTAGTAGTGGTATTAGTATTTGTATTATTAATATTGGAATTAACAGTATTGTTATTTGTACTATCATTATTTTCAAAATTATTATTTGTATTATTATTATAATTATAATTATTATTATTATTATTATAATTGTTATTTTTATTAGTAGTAGTAGTAGTAGTAGTAGTAGTAGTAGTTATAATAGTAGTATTGTTTACCATTTTTTTCAATGTTTTTGTTGTGCTGCACTATTTCCTTAGTAAATACAGTGTTTATTAGTCCGTTTGCATTTACTCCACGTTTATTGCGGATTGAGACATCTCCTCCTTCTTCTCCTCACTGTAAATCGGGGAGAGGAAGTGAATCCTAAAAGGGATTCAATACTGGGACAATAAGTCAGGCCGGGGTTATACACCCAGCCAGGGCACTAGTATCAGTTTTTTTTGTGCTATTTTGCTGGATTTATTTGTCAATATTTACAGCGTTGCTGCTCATAGTGATAGCCCTATAGTTTAAATCTACCACCCAAAAATAAGCATATGGACATGGGTTACTATTTTAAAAAATTGCAAATGTATTTAGGAACCTGTCCTTGTGAACATAGGCTATTTTAAGTGGGGGTGGACCTCAAATCCTAGTCTAGGGGGGTCTGGGGGCATGCTCAAATGTATCAATCTGGTGCACTTTGAGGGGAAAATAAAGAGACTAGATATATGGAAACACCCATGTGAAACATATCTGTATACATTTAAATAATCATAAAACATGGTTCAACATAACCTGGATATGTTCGAGTTAGCCGGTTGGCCTAATACAAAAACATACGCGCTCTTGCTAAGCGGTCCTACAACGCAAGGATCAAGTGGATCGCTCAAGCCAGCCGTGTCTTATCTAGTTAGGTGCGCGTTCACATGAAAGGGGTTGTATTTGGAGCATTCGACCAATCACAAACATGGACAAGCGTACTGACAGCGCATCGTCATACTTCTTGTATGAAAAGTGAACTTAAGTTAAACTTTAAACATCCATGACTCAAACACTCCATGAAGCAAAAAAGGTGATTCGCGG
Organism: Notothenia coriiceps; assembly: GCF_000735185.1. Classification (NCBI taxonomy): domain Eukaryota; kingdom Metazoa; phylum Chordata; class Actinopteri; order Perciformes; family Nototheniidae; genus Notothenia; species Notothenia coriiceps. The sequence continues at coordinate 107 of NW_011333181.1, read as the reverse complement.
GTGGTATTTTTTAACGCTTTTTTCCGGGTTCGGTTCTGCGTAAAACAAAGATGATGCGGGTCGGGTCGCGGGTGTTGCATAATAAATATATTAAAAGAATAATAATT
>NW_011333180.1:0-2783 GCF_000735185.1 Notothenia coriiceps | reverse complement strand
ATTTGAGCATCCCCAGGCAGCACAGCAAACCATGGTGGCGACTAGGAGGCAGCACAGCAAACCAGGACAACACGGAGGAAAAGGCACAGACAAACTGCATGATATGCTATTCAATGTTTATTGAATTCCATGTATTTGCAATGGATGTTCCTAAAACAACACATTTAACATCATCATCATCATGCTGCTGCTAGTCCTTTGATAGTCACCTGTCGGTCTCCTGTCCTTTCTGAAAGCCATAAAGATGACTTTAGTCATTTAGATAACTTGTGTCCTCAATTACCATGGGATTACTGAAACTACCATGAATTTAAGAAAATGGTAGAAATGAATCTAATCTGAATTTTGAAGCATTCCTTTAGATCCCCTCCCTCTAAATATATCAATAAACATTAGAAAGTGATGTAACTCTTCTATCTATATGGCGCTGATTTGAACATATCAAATAGCTGATCACCACTATTTTTCAATGTTGTTACACCTATGGTGTTCCCGGTCAAAAATGACCACCATAGGAAATTACTGGGTAACGTTGGGTTATGTATTATGTGACATTTTCAGTGTCAACTCTTTGTATATTCATATAAACCAGTAGTCTGAGAAATTGTGTACAGCTTTAAATAGTGTTACAACATTTTTGGGGATGATTGACGTTTTTTGTGTTAATGTAAGAGCAGTTAAAACAGACTAACACACCAGGTAAGGGGGAGACATAAATACAACAGGAGGGTTAAAACAATACCAGGTTTGTTGCATCTGTAACTTTATTTTTTAACTATTTACGTGATCAATAGGAACATTCTGTAGTCCTGGAAAAGGCCCACTAGCAGAAGTTGCACTCCCTGATCCCTCCATCTCCTCACACCTTCACCTATCCTTCCACCAGCAGAGGAATGGGCTGGCCTGCTGCCCCCAAACAGCACTCCAGATACAATGCTTTATCTCCACACATTAACATGATAGAAAAATATGAATACTATACCTTATCTCAGCTACACGTTATAAAGAGCATTCATCATGAAGCACATTAACTATTTATCATGTCAGAGGAAATAGATGGTGTAGGCCCAATCCCATTTACCTGTACCGTGGGCAGTGCAAGGCCAATTGTATTGTCCACATTTCATCAATTTTTCTTGCCAGCTAGGATCTGAAATTAACTTGCATTTGAACCCTGTGACTTAATAGGATAAAAATATAAAGAAATATAAAAAAATACCTCTTTGGGATCGGGGAGATTTACAATATGTATTAACTGCGTGTGAAGCCATGATGTGCAGACTGATAAATGTGCACAAATTACTCAATTCTTTCTCTTTTAATAATTCTGTCATCCGTGCTCGCCATTTGACCACTACACCATTGAAGTCATTTTTTGCAGAAACAGGTATTATCATCAGTCATTATAATCATTTAATACATCTCTTTCTCCTCCGTGCTCTTACTTTTGGTTCCGAAGCTGCTGCCAAATCCTGTATCCAGCACTTCCTCGTGGAAATACATTTCAGAGGCGGGAAAGGAAACTCGGGTGCTTGCCATGTACGACTATATGGGTCAGATACGGGTGGTATTGGACCGTGTACAAAGCTTGAGGGGAGTTTTACAAATTGGCCGTGTGAGTGTCATTAATTAACTTTGTCTAGTTGTTTCTACCCTTGATTCATTGGTTTGTGGACTACACAGAGTTTATAATGCACTGTCTGCCATTTGAAAAAAAATGATCATAAACAGTTCAAAGATCAACTCATTCCTAAAGCAAGCCAGTTAATTCAGAGGTTTTCCTCTCTGTATTTGCAATGCTTTATATTGTTTAATGCTATGTTCTGTTGCAAACAATATACAAATAATTTAGATAAACATAAACATATTGTCATGAAATGTATTAAGGTGTAACTTTCAATTGCCAAGCATACAACGTTGTTTTACTTGCTCTGTAAGAAAGTATTCAGTGATGAAGGGCACATCACACATAAAAATGAGGAAACCTTTGTTACTGTAATAAGATAATTGATAAAGCAATAATGAATCCCTGTAATGTAAATACTATTGATAGAATGTTTGTAATTTATGGTTATGAGGATATACATTCGGAGTGTTCTTATTTCCCTCCAAAATATGACATTACAACCTTTTGTATTTATTCATCATCTTGTATAATAGATTAAAACCACATGTTTTAATTTTTTCGAATTTCTGTATAATAGATGGATTATCACATAACACCCACCAACTCTTTGATATACCTGCTGGAGGAATGTCAGAAAATGAAGAGAGTGTAGCTAAATACTGTTTTAGTAAAAGCTATTACATAATCACTATCCATTTTAAAATTTGTTTTGTTAAAATAATTTTCCATCCATCTATGTTCTCCCGCTTATCCGTGGTCGGGTCGCGGGGGTAGCAGTTCCAGCAGAGAGCCCCAAACGTTCCTTTCCCTGGCCACATCAACCAGCTCTGACTGGGGGATCCCAAGGTGCTCCCAGGCCAGCGAAGAGATATAATCCCTCCACCTGGTCCTAGGTCTACCCCTTGGTCTCTTCCCAGCTGGACGTGTCTGGAACACCTCCCTAGGGAGGCGCCCAGGTGGCATCCGAACTAGGTTACAAATCCCTCCATAACCCACCCCTTACCCACATCGATTCCTGTCTGACAGCTATTAAAACTTGGATGCAACATAACCTCCTCAAACTGAACAGCAACAAAACAGAACTCCTCCTAATTGGCTCCAAATCCACCCTCAGCAAGGTCACTAACATAACACTCACCATCGATGGCACCATTGT
>NW_011333179.1:0-2149 GCF_000735185.1 Notothenia coriiceps | reverse complement strand
CCCCCCCCCCGACTTGTACTCAGTCAGTGTCCCTAGCAGGTGATCTGTACATGTGGCAGGGCTTCCTGAGCACCGCCCCGTGAAAAAGATCTCTGCCGATCGCTTGAAGGCTGGCAGAGACGTGTTGAACACTCAGCTAGACAGATATAGCAGCAGCTGAAGAAACAGAGTCGCAAACAGGCACTGAAACACACGGTGTTAGTCTCTACCATTGCCAAGTCAAGCACCTTCTGGATAACAGTACTGCTCTGTGAGGTGCTGCAAGGCCACATCCAGCCAAAATGGAGTCTGCAGTTGTAGGGGAAGATACGGGCTCATTCGAGTACAAGGCCGCTCACCAGGCATTCAGGGACCGCTGGAAAGAGACGGATGAAACCATGTGTCGCCACAGCATGTCCTTCCACTTGCACCACTCGCTGAGGAGTGAGTTCTTTGCCAGCTACCTGTACCTGATGGAGAAGATTCCTGTTGGTAAGAAGAAGGGCCACTCACCAGCTTCACAGTCAAACAGTCAAGATCTACTGTACATCCTTTACTTCTCCCTTGACTCCATTTAGGATCGTGCAAGGCTGAACGAGCATGCCAGAGGTTTTGCATGTTTTGGTTGAGTACAAGTCACTTTACATTGTATTGATACATTGTAAGTACACCATATGCAGTAAAAGTAATTTATTTTCAACAGTTTCTCAAAGGTTTTCCTTCAAAAAGATATGTGTTGGCTTTAAACTTGTATTTCAGGAAACAAATTGTTTCAAATGAGTCGAATCGCACATTCATCACAAGGTAATGCATTTAAAAAGTGGGTTCCTGATTGGAAAGCTGTATACTCCATTTAGAACAATAATAATAAAACATTTTTTATAGTGTTTTTCCTAACGCTCAAAGATGCTTTATGCCACGAAGATTGAGACAAATCAAATCAGACCAGATGTACACTGAAAAAGATCACCTGTCTGAAGTTGATTTGCATATTGTAAAAAAAATGGAAATCAATGGTTACCATAAAACATAGGGACTGATTATGAGTTTGGGGGTTTCCTACACTAATAAATCACTGGAATAGCCAACCTATAATCTCTCCTGACATGCTACAGACCATACCCATCATCAGCTTTATTGACTGAGTATTGCAAGCAATTCATTCCAGTGTTTCTTTGCTCAAAATGTACTTACGAATAAACATATAGCTCAAAACAAGGACAACAAAGTTTGACAACATAAACATTTTACTCTTAGTTAATGAACGACATTGTATCTTTCCATCTAGTTCTTCAACTATGGTGCTGTTATGGTCAGTGATCACATACTGTATGTTGGGTTCTCCACTCCAAGGTTCCAAAGCTGGCTACCTCTCTGTGATGACAAGACATTAGGAAGCTGCACACTTTCACTGAGCAAACTTTCAAACAATACTTCCAGCATGTAACTCCTCCTGATAGCACAACTCTGTTTATATAAATGAGACACCGCATGCTTATTACTAAGCTTTGAAGGACCTGTTGGCAGAACCAGAGTGTTTCATGTAGAATGCAATTCCTGAAGAAATTGCTAGTAGGAATGCTTTATGCTGAAAATCTGACGCTAAACTGCTATGCTGAAATGTAATTTGTAAGAAGAAAGTGAAGAATTTAGATTGAAATGATACATGAACACTGGGGGCTTGAATGTGTGATGAGAGAAGAAAAGAAAGTAAAAAGGCTTGGAAAAGCAGCAGAATATTTGAACTGCAAACTTTTGAACTAACTTGATGGTGAATGATCTGTCGCCATGCCAACGGCATTTGATGACATCCCATAATACGCTTAGATGCGTAGATGGCTGCATCGTTACCAAACCTGTGAAGTTTTGGGCCATTTGGAGCATTTTCACTGAAGTTATGAGAAAACCGTGTTTCATGGCGAGCATTGTGTTGCCATGGCAACGGCATTTGAAGAAATCTCAAAACTTTCCCGTAGATGTCTTCACGGCTGGACTGTTAGCACACATGTGAAGTTTGAGCACTTTTTCAACATTTTCATAGGAGTTACGACAACATCGTGTTTTATAGCGAGGGATGCGTTTCCATGGAAATGGCATATGATGATGACACCCCCATAACTGACGTAGAGCTGTTGAGGGCAGGACCTTTAACCTTTATCTGAAGTCTGCT
>NW_011333178.1:0-2709 GCF_000735185.1 Notothenia coriiceps | reverse complement strand
ATACTATATTATTTTATTATAATATAGTTGTAATATAGTCAAGACAAAACAAGCTTATGACTGATATTTCTTAAATCTGTATTCAACTGTAGTTCCCTCTGTCAACAATGTATCAACAACTACACAAACATTTCTATCAGTATTTCTCTGTGTTGTTGTTGATATGATGATGACTGTTAGGAGTCAAGGGGAGAGGCTGAGCATCACCATGAAATGTGCAAATTGACATAAAAATGAATAAAAGGGGAAAAAATGCTCCACGTTTTTGAGGCTGTACACTTTAACTGTTATGTAAGCCAACAAGACAGACAGTTTATCACTCTTCCTCCTGTACATTAGCAGATAAAAGGCATAACATACTTGAATGAATGTTAAATAAAGAATGCTGGAAATAACTGCATCTCCATTAGCCTATATGCTATGCAGAGACTGCCTTCTTCATGTCGTGAATTGCAGCTGATGTTTTAATATGGCAATTGGCAATTTGACTTATACAACATTCGCAAGTTGTACATTTGACTCATACAATAACCCACCTTCGAATGATGCACACGCAGTTTGTCCAAAACCGGAAGCTCTGTTACACCCTATATGAAAAATATGTTTATTGCCATAAATATGATGATGGATTATCAGTAATCACCTCAAAGTGACACAGAGACATTGGATTAACCTTCAGCAGCGTTTGTATGCGTTTCAATGCCATTGAACACAATTTTGGATCAGAAAACAGCAACGGTAAGACGTATTTGCCGTTTTGGCAGTGAAGTTGTGTTTTGTCTTTCCTGGCTTTCGCTGCCGTGAGTTTTGGTCGCACAGTGATTATACCAGTGGAATCTGTGGAATCTCAGCTTTCATATGATATCTAGTTTGTGCAGATCCGATGAAGTATAAAATATTGCTACCGTGAGAGATGTGCTAAGTGCGTTAGCACTCTTTCATTTAGTGCAGATTCATTTAGTGCTGATTCAGACGCTTGGCGTTAGACTTGTGTTTTGTTTAGGTAAAAATGGTTCATATCGTCAGTTAGCTGAGTTTCTTCCCGTTAAGTGGGGGTTATATGTTAAGAAGCCCTGAGACACAGTTTCGTGAATATTGTTGTGTTTGCCACCACCGGCGGGGGAAATCGGCTTAACAGGTTAAGTGGCTTCTTTTTTGGGGGGGGTAAGAATCTTTTTTTCATTTCTGAATTTGATGTTTATGAGCTCCTTGTTTTTTGCACATAAACAAAACGTAACAATTACATGTACGAGTCTTCCATTTTCTAGACTAAACACTAGTATATATGATCCTAAGTACAAATATAAAATGTAATGTAATCTGCATGACAATATGAAATGCCTACCTTATATTGACCCTCCACACAAACACCCAAACGCAGTTGAAGTAGGTTGGCGAGGGTGTTGGGGTTGGTTTGGAATTTAACCTTAGTTTACCTTTCCACACCTGTCCACCAGGTGCGCACAGTGTGATCTATGCACACCTGTGGATCATTTCATTGTCAGTCATCAGACCTGCTGCCTTTTCGTCCAAGTAGACATCATTATCCGGCCCTGTGTGTGTGCAGTCAGTGTTCACCCTAAATCTTTGGAAGGTTATCCACACTGCCCTCATGTTCCTGCTGCCTCCGGATGTACTCAGCTACCTTTAGGGTTAAAACATAAAAACGTGACAAGGAAAACAACTAAAGCCCCAACTGTGGCAGTCAAACAGGCTGTCAATCCAAATGCAGTTTACTGCTTCGTACACAGTGAGACGCAGGAGCTGCTTATTATTGGATTGCTAATTCATCAGCACTATATTAAGCTGCTGTTATTAACAATAAATATGTAAAGTGTCATGGTTACCATGATTTTCAACCCCTTTTGGATTGCAATGTTTCTGCCTTGAGGTTTGTCTTGTATACTTTATGCCTAAAGTATACCAATAACATACACTAGAACAGTGGTTCTCAACCTGTGGTACGCCAGCTCCTGCTAGTGGTACGTGGAGGAATCTGACATATACAAAAAAAAAAAAAAAGATTAATCTTTTTTTTTTATTCACAAAGGTGGGGTAGGTAATTTTGGAGAAACCAGCTCGAGTGAGCTAGAATTTTAAAATCCACAACCGGAAAAAATATGCCACTTCCTTACAGAGCGTTCCACAGATGACATTTTTTTAATGGATTTTTTGTCAAAGCACTTAAGATATTCATTGCTATCGGGATGTTAAGAGCATTCATGGAATATAACAAAAAGTGTATCCCGAGCCGGTTTCTCAAACTTACCTACCCCACCTTTAACCTTTACACATAACACAGACATATAAAATACAGGAAACACAACTAAGTAAACAAAAAGACGAAAAGCAGTTACTACATTGTGAACATTTGGGACATTAAGGTACACTATTATTACTGAAAGAGCAGCTGATGGTAAGGACCTCATACAACTTCAATTTAAAACAGGCTATAGGGACAAGTGCCATCAGTTTGAGGCTTGATTAAATAACATTAATACAAAAATAAATCATACTATCAAAATACTACAACGAATGAAAATAAGCTTGAGATAATTGAAACTGTGGTTTAAATTAGTTCTAATAGGCTATTGCTGTTTTTAGATTTAGAAACGAAAACATTTTTTTAATTTTATTTCGGGCGTTGCTAATTACGACCTTACTACCCGCTAACGTTGCAAGCAAGCTAAAGAAAGAAGAAAGCTGAAT
>NW_011333177.1:0-3313 GCF_000735185.1 Notothenia coriiceps | reverse complement strand
GAAATCATTTCAGGAAGAGCAGCGGTAATGATTCAGCACTGAGAGAAAATAATGTTTAGAAGATAGAGTTCATATAACAGCTGTTTCCTGCCGTGTCACACAGGAGGCAGGAGTTTAGAAGTTCACCCTATCCCCTGTGATGTTCAGGTGTATATCAGTATGTAGTGTCTCTACTTTAAAGAGTCCTCTCCTGCTGATGTTCAGGTGTATATCAGTATGTAGTGTCTCTACTTTAAAGAGTCCTCTCCTGCTGATGTTCAGGTGTATATCAGTATGTAGTGTCTCTACTTTAAAGAGTCCTCTCCTGCTGATGTTCAGGTGTATATCAGTATGTAGTGTCTCTACTTTAAAGAGTCCTCTCCTGCTGATGTTCAGGTGTATATCAGTATGTAGTGTCTCTACTTTAAAGAGTCCTCTCCTGCTGATGTTCAGGTGTATATCAGTATGTAGTGTCTCTACTTTAAAGAGTCCTCTCCTGCTGATGTTCAGGTGTATATCAGTATGTAGTGTCTCTACTGGGACATGTCTCCATGCTAATGTTCAAAAAGCTCTTTATTTTTCTCATACTGCCTGTGCTGCAGCACCTCTTTTCACCCTCTGTCTGAAACCAGACCCCAGTCTGCTCTGATTGGTTAGCTGGCTGGCTCTGTTGTGATTGGTCAACCGCTTAGAGATGTCCCGCTCCTTAGCCTACCACGTACAATGTGCTGGAGCACTAGCCAATAGAAGGACAAGATAAACTCCCTCTGAAGGGAACACAGGCATTTTAGCCTTTGCAGACCATTTACATGCACTAAAACCTATATTACACACTAGAGGAAAGGAAGGGAAAACACCAAAAAGCATAATTGGGCTTCTTTAAGTCGCAATGTCATCCAACAATGCACATACAATATACCAAACAAAAAGAGAATAAGAAATACAAAAGTGCAAAAGGCATACTGGTGCAGGTAATATTTACATTTAACATAGAATAGATCAGATATATGTAGCGGGGTCACTTTCTGTTGAAAGCTGGTAGGGACATGGGGGCGTTTTTAAAGGGTCCTCCACATTTACAATTTAGTGAAATGTACGAGGGTAATCATTTTGAGGTTGGTCTAGATAAAAGATTTGAAAAGCATGAAAATGTCAAGCAATGTGAAATTCAGTGCATGCATGATTTTGGGTCCTTTTAAAATAAGTAAGCTAGGGTTATTTCATTTATTTCATACAGTTGTATTGTGCTTTCTTAATGTGGAAATATGTAATTTTTGTAAATTTTACTTCATATCATATTTCGATTTAAGCTTTTTTCAAAACATATTTCACAAATTAAAATATGAAATATTATATTAACTTGAAATTAACTTCCTTTATTTCACATTTATGAGAGATATCCCTCCATGCAGTAACATTGGAAGGGGTGTCTTTGCCTTAGGATGTTAGCACAATACATGTATTTATCTTATTATACAACATACTTTTGGAATGTGATGAAATGAAAACCCTTTTAGCACATACCCTTTTGAATCCTCTAATATTTTTAAGGTCCGAAAAATTGTATATTGTATGGTGTTTTCTTAATGTGGAAATATGCCATTTTTGTAAACTTCAGTTCATGTCATATTTTGATGCAAGCTTTTTTCAAAACATCTTTCCCAAAATACACTAAGAAATATTAATGGGGATGAATTCAGCCATGCATAAACGTCTGTGAGATTCCTCTGACTGACTGCTTCATATGGGAGGACGTTGCTGTGTTTCTACAGCCTGAGACACCCAGAGGAAGTGTGATCTCGCTGCAGCCGGTCGTATAAAAGCAGCTCGCAGTCAGAGCCACACGGACATGCTTCATGTGCAGCGTTACAGAGAGCAGCTTGTTCTCAGAGGAGTTCCTACAGCGTGCAGAATGAGGAAACACTGCAGGTGAAGAAGTCCTCTGACTCTGGAACGACACAAAGAGACACCAACAAGAACAACCTGGATTAACTTCTGCTAAATTCAGTTATGAGTTATTGTCATAGTGATCCTGATCATCTCCATGGATTTATTAATTAAAAGGTAAGTTAAATATATTTTATTTAAAGTAAAGGACAAGTAGTTTGTCCTGAGTTATGATCACTTTAAGTTACATTTTGATTAAAAGTTCTATTTTACAGTTAATTTTAGATTGATTGAAATGATTGGAAAAACATCCACTTTAAAGCATAAAAATAAAAAATAAATTAAAACGCCCTCATATCAAATGTAAGAAGGGAAATGTATGACTGTTATAAGTTATAATTCTCTCTATCATCATTATTATGTGCTTTAAATAAACATTTTTATCATGTTTTAACTATATATTAATGTCTTTATATTACCGACCAGCATGACATTTAAGAAAAATTAAATGCATTTTCTAAATAATAAACAAAATCCAAAACAATAAAAAAAAAAATTAGGAAAATTAAGGGCATGAAAAAAATCATGTTTGGGAATAGAAACAAATATATTCAGCCAAAAGAAAAAATCGAAATACAGTACCATATAAAACCACTTTAAAGAAAACAGTCAGTTGCAGTACATACATAGTATACATTAGATTACATGTCCACTTGTCAGGGGTGAAATGTCTCAGGGACACAACGACATGCTGACTGCAGTGGGGTTTGAACCTGTGCTCCCCTGATCCCAAAACCAACGGACAACCCACTGCACCACACGCCTCCTACATGTATATCGTATTCCTTTCACAGGAATGTGTGCAGGAGCTTTCAGTGTCAACAGAAACTGTCAGAACTTGTTCAGACGTCCCGGGTTGTGGTCTCGTGTAAAAAGAAGAATGAGGCTCTATGCAGAGACGGCTGAGGACTCATTTGTTTTGTTTAAACGTCAAGTTATTCTGCCTCGAGGTTTTCCCCCAGTGTGACATAAATAAAATATCTGATAACCTTTAAGAGACTTCATCAAGATTATAAGGGCATGAAAGGGAGAGTGTGTTTTAAAAGGGACGTAGCGATATCTGCATATCCTCGATTATAATTTAAACTAAATATTAAATATGAACTTCCTTTATTTCACATCTATGATAGATATCCCTCCATGCAGTAAAATTGAAGGGGTGTTATTGCCTTAAGATTTTAGCACAATACATGTATTTTTTTTATTTATTATTCGTGGCTGTGGTCCTGGATCATAAGTCCTAGATGGATATCCTCGTGGATTCATCTTCCTATTATACACACATGCATTTCCAAACACTTGGTCTACCTATGTTGCAAATGTATTATCTTTTCAATTTACACACGGCATCTATTGCACGTCTGTCCGTCCTGGGAGAGGGATCCCT
>NW_011333176.1:346-4626 GCF_000735185.1 Notothenia coriiceps | reverse complement strand
TCCGGGGCAGGTTAGCCGCTCAGCATCAGTTACCATGGAGATCTAGCCCGCTAAAAAGAGAACCAGCTTCGTAGGACCGGAAACCCAGAGTTAACCTGAAGTTAGCCGCTAAGAGAACATCCTGCTTCGTAGTATACCCCCCCAGTCTCCCCTAAACAACAACAATAACAACAACATTCCCCCATAGCTCAGCGCTCAACAAAAGCACCAACTCTGCCTCTGATTGGTCCATTTGGTTGGATTTGAGAATGAGGAACAAGATAAGTCAGGGTCTTTTTGCCCTTTAGGGACCAAATGTGCGTGCAACAATATTTCAATCCTTTACTGCAAAATGTACAGTTGCTATGATACACTGGGGATGTTTTGGGAGAAATGGGGTTTGTTTCCAGGGTAACACACATCTGGATTATTGGAACCCCTGTTTGTGCATCAATACTCCATATTAACCTGATTAAAGACGTCCTTTTGGAGCTGGAGTTCGTGGAAAAGACCCCGAACAACATTCCCCCATAGCTCAGTACTCAACAAAAGCATCAACTCTGCCTCTGATTGGTCCATTTGGTAGCATTTCAGCATAAGGAGTGAGATAGGTCGGAGCCTTTCCGCATTTTTAGCGACCAAATGTGCGTGCTACGATATTTAAATCCTTTACTACATTAGGCGCTTTCACACCGGAGCACTTTTCCAGTTTAGTTCCGATAGTTCCTGGGATTTAGCGTTCACACCAAAGAGAGAACTTAGTTCATGAGAACTTTTCCCTTTTCAGTTCCTGCTAGAGAGGTTCCAATTTCCAATTTCTGATTGGCTGGGCGGATTGCAAACCACGCCCCGTAAAACTCCCGCTCTTCAATAGGCGCGTTCAAACCGCAGTACATTTCCCACTTTAGTTCCGATATAGTTCCGAAATGTTGCGTTCTCACCAAAAAAAGCCGGAACTAAAATGAGTTAATGAGAACCTTTTTTACCCCTTTTCAGTCCCTGCTAGAGAGCAGGTACTTCCGTGGGAGAAAAGGTTCCTATGTCTGATTGGCTGGGCGGATTGCAAACCACGCCCCGTAAAACTCCCAAAACGTTTTTTGAAGCCGCCATTTTATTATCCTCTCATTGTATTATTAGCATTATTAGCATTAGCATTAGCCTAGCGCAGAAACGCAGAGAGACTAACTTATGGCAACACAAAAGAAAACATGGGAGCGGTGGAGATGAGGAGGTGTCGGAGTCCCAGCAGCTTCTACTGAAGCCAGTCCCCAACTCCGGGGACTTCCGGCCGGGGACTCCGGGTGGCAGTATACGCCGTGAAGTTGTTTGCGGCCTGCCAGTAAACCCAAAGCAGAAGAAGAAGAAGTGACGTCAGCGGCTCATTTGCGTAATCTTCCCTCAGGGACTTATTCCGGTGTGAACGCGATCTGTACTTAGTGCCATGGGGGAACTAAGTGCTGCGAACTAAGTACGGCAAAGTACTTGGTGTGAAAGCCGCTCTAGGTACCAAAGATTTAGCTTTTGCTGTGGATGTCTTGGGAGAAATGGAACCTCTGGATGATTGGGATCTTTCTTTATGCTTGAATACTCACCTGATTAAAGACGTCCTGTTGGAGCCAGTCTTTAGACCCGAGTCTAAAACTCAGCCTGGTGACTTCCCCCTCTCCCTGATTTGAAGTGAGACTTATCACTCTGCTTCTCCACGCATGCACTTTATGATTAATGCAGATGAGAGTGTTTTTACTCACACAGATCCATGAGTGATTCCAGTATATGAGGAGTGTCCTGCAGACTGAGGCCTTCTAAGGGCATGAAGTGTTGGAAAGAGGGCTTTTTATTTGCAGCGTCACTGTTTATTTAAGTGCTTTCTTATTTATTTCAAAGTAAACGTCTGTGAATTACTGCAGAGTCATGGGGAAGGATGGTGACTACAATATTTCACAATATTGGGGAATTAGGGTCAGATAAAGTCACCTTCCCATGATGCACCACAGCCTTAATTCACTCCTCATGTACGTCCTTCAACCCGCTGCAGAAAGGAACCAGGATAAACCCTGATGTTAATGAGCATGAATAAGTGAGGTGAGAGAGCTTGTTCTGTGTGTTGGAAGTGAAAACATTACACATTAAAGTGATCCGCTGACATTACACCGTGTTTATGAAAGAGTGATGAGTCTAAGTGCTGTCAGGGTTAATGTTCTCTGACGGTAATCACGTGTAAACACCGGAGCACACGTCGTCCATCTAACGTCTGGAAACACAACGCTGCCGAAGTCTCTACACAGAACTTTATAGACTATAGAGACTAAAAACATGAGCCAAGAACTCTGCGTGGACATATTGTAACGTTACTTCATAGTAAACTACTGATGTTAAGTTACGTAACAAACGTGCTTATTTAACGTAACAAACGTAATTATTTTTACCCAAGTTACGATCTTTTCCCGAACCTAGCCAAGTCCTTTTTTCGCCTTAAGAGTTTTTACACTACAGGCTAAATAATCATTTCTGTTTTGGTTCGCTGTGAGGTAAATAAAAAGCTGCCTGATGTCAGGTTTTCAAATCGCTCTGACGTTAATAACGATAAACACTAATCCGAGTGGAAACGTCGGACTGCAGTAACCTGAGGTCATTTAGCATGGTGGTTCTTTTATATCTGTCTGTCCTCTTTATTTTCTTTCTCTGAAGACAGCTTAGATAAATAAGCAGTGGACTTGGCGTTTCTCTCAGGGTACGTTACGGGGAGGATACGCTCACATAGAGGGGTTTAAAGAGACATTCACACAAAGCATTCCCACTGTAGACCCTTGAAGGTAAACCCAGACTGTAGGCGAGTTATGCACTTTGGCTCGTTAAGGAATGAAGCTTTAAAACCAGCTGAAATGATTCTGTAAACGCCAATTAAGACCGTCTCTAAGTGTGAGTATGACAGTTGTTTGTGGACAGACCAGCTTTAAATAAACAAGTGTCTGATTTTGTGTTTCAGTGATTTGACATTGTGGTCATTTAGCGTTAGCATCATGCTCGTTCTATACCTCTCTGCACTCCTCTCTTCAGAGGGCAGGGCAGCTTTGTTCAACTGATAATGTAATATCTTCTCTTCTTGTGAGAGGCTTCAGACTTTCTCCCAGCTGTGAAACCACCTCCTTTTCTCCGCCCTCACATTATTTCCCAGCTCCTGTCATGTTTGGACAGATCACATACGGTGGTTTTTGGCCTCTTTGTGGTCGAGAGCTTTTCCCAAACATTTCTACACCAACACGAAAGTGCTGTTTCTGAGAAGTTCTGCGTCAGAACGATAACGGTGATTAAAACTGACCGACTCACTGCTGACGGACCAAGCAGTCTGAGACGCTGGATATGGTTTGAGATATTGGATAACATGCAGAGGAGATAAGTTATTATACCAGAGGTGGAAGAAGAACTCACATCTTAGTTAAAGTAATATGAGAGCAGAGTAGAGACCGCCTGCTCTCAAACAGCAGCAGCTCCACGTCGCTGTGAACTCTTAAATAGACGTTTTGTGGATAAAGTATCACACGTCCAATAAGTGTCATTTATTAATAACAGTTCATTTAAAAGCTTAACAACTGTTGCTGTGGTAAAGGATGATAAGGCTGGTGACACGCAGGAACAGGAAGGACCGACACATAATAAGACAAGCCAACAAAGAGACGAGACACCAGCTCACGTGCAGAAGAGGTCAGATCATGACTTCAACATCTTTAACGTCTACCTTCAGATTCATGTGTGTGTGTGTGTGTGTGTGTGTGTGTGTGTGTGTGTGTGTGTGTGTGTGTGTGTGTGTGTGTGTGTGTGTGTGTGTGTGTGTGTGTGTGTGTGTGTGTGTGTGTGTGTGTGTGTGTGTGTGTGTGTGTGTGTGTGTGTGTGTGTGTGTGTGTGTGTGTGTGTGTGTGTGTGTGTGTGTGTATGTGTGTGTGTGCGTCTGTGTGTATGTGTGTATGTGTGTGTCTGTGTGTGTGTGTGTGTGTGTGTGTGTGTGTGTGTGTGTGTGTGTGTGTGTGTGTGTGTGTGTGTGTGTGTGTGTGTGTGTGTGTGTGTGTGTGTGTGTGTGTGTGTGTGTGTGTGTGTGTGTGTGTGTGTGTGTGTGTGTGTGTGTGTGTGTGTGTGTGTGTGTGTGTGTGGAGAGAGAGTGTGTGTGTGTGTGTGTGTGTGTGTGTGTGTGTGTGTGTGTGTGTGTGTGTGTGTGTGTGTGTGTGTGTGTGTGTGTGTGTGTGTGTATGTGTGTGTGTGTGTGTGTGTGTGTGTGTGTGTGTGTGTGTGTGTGTGTGTGTGTGTGT
>NW_011333176.1:0-283 GCF_000735185.1 Notothenia coriiceps | reverse complement strand
TTACATTTAGCTGAGGCTTTTATCCAAAGAGACAATAAGTGCGTTCGACCAACAAAATATAACCTTGAAGAAAACAGAATCATAAAAGTTCATCAGGTTTCATAGAGCCAAACATGTCAAGTGCTGCTCAACTGGCTTTAGATAAGCCAGCCCTTTATTAGTATATAAGTGCTTTGTTAGTAATTCTATCTCTCGAAGTGGAGACAAAGAGATGAGTTTTCAGGTCATTTTGTATGTTTTTGTAGTAATTGTTTTGTCTCTTCGTTCGCTCTCCCCCCTCTCC
>NW_011333175.1:0-3349 GCF_000735185.1 Notothenia coriiceps | reverse complement strand
AATACAAGGAAGACAAGAGACCACATTGCAGAGACATCTATAATGTCTAATTATATGTTTTTATTTGAAAGGTGATGACAGATGATGGACTTTTTTTTTGTTGAAGATATTTTTACTTTAATCTAAATTACGTTTTTGATTGACAATCTTTGCTGTTACACTTTTATGAGCATCAACATTTATGTCATCAACATTTGGTTGAAAAACAAATAGGCCACCACAAACGTGAGCAAAAATGGGAAAAATAAAATGTATTTCCCATGAAGGCTAAAAAGTGTGTATTATTTCAGTTAACAAACGTTGCCATCTTTTTTAAATTGAAACATATTTTAAAATAAATGGTACAGTACATTTTGCTCTGGTAATCCACTGGAAATCCACCCCTCTGGTGGGATCAGGGTAATCCAGTTTTTTGGGATCAAACTGATCCCAATCCTGTGTTGTTGGTTTGAACTACCCGTTTTGAAGATTTGATCCAGATTAAAGCTTTGATTGGATTTCCTGATCTGATTGGATATCAAAGTGATCCTCATCCTGTTTTTTGGTTTTGAACTCCCCAAAATCCAAATCTGATCTGATCAGATAGGGATTCAAAGTTTTGAACTCCTGGGCCCTGCACATAGAACCTGCCGGATGCTAACTTGCACTTTTGCATTTGTACAAAGTGATGTCACTATGTTCCGGAAGTAAACAAAGGAGTCCAATGGAGGTGTTTCAGGCAGGGTGCGGGGGGAAATGTGGGAACAAAACTCCCTCTGGAGGGAAAACGGGTTTTATCCTTTGCATAGCGTTTACATGCACTAAAACCTATAGAACACACTACAGGGAAGGCAAACCCATAAAGCATAATGGGGCCTCTTGAAATCAGACTATGAAGTGCAGAAGTCTCTCAAACAACTAACATAACAGTATGATCATGGGTTAAAGTCAAGCTCAACCTCTGAGGCGTAGCAGTGTAGCTGAAATTAAAGAATGGCCACTTGAGGCTGGATCCAGCAGGAAACAATCCCATACACTCCCACAATACCAAACTTCAAATAATAAATCAACATGTTTACAGCCTAACACAAGAACAATGTACCCGAGTGGATTTGATATATCTCATCATTTTAATTACATTAAGTCTTGAAGTTTTGCATTATTAGAGGGGCGGTTGATTTCAGTCCCAGGATGGTGTTGTATCAGGACACTTTTGCATTTTTCAAACAGCCAACAAAATTGTTTTTGATTTCTTTCCCTTGCCAAACCATGGCACAGATTTCCCCCCTAGCATAGCTTTAATTGCTTATTCAACAGTCTAATTAGCATTAGCATGTATGTTTTGATAATCTTATAAAGGTAATTAAGGTTAACATAAATTAAAATTAAATAAATAAAAAATACAAAAATAAATACAAAAATAAATTAAATTAAATCATGCTTTTGTTGCTATAATGAAATTAGGGAGAGGTCTGCTTGCTAACTAGTTGTGCTGTTAAAAGGAAGTGGCATCAGATTGCATATTTGGTCATCAGAATCAAAATCGGTTTTATTTCCAAGTAGGGTTACACACACAAGGAATTTGCTTTGGTATAAATGGTGCATACAAAGACACAGAAAGAAGACTACGTAGCAAAAAAAAGGATTATAATAAAAGCTATTTTAACTATTGGATGTTGCATAGAACATTGTGGTGCTGGTTAAAGGAGCTTCCGTCCCCAGAATAATTGAAAGAAAGGAGAGTCATTGCTTGTGGTGTGATATGAGCAACCAGTACCGTGTACCTTTTATTAGAGAGTGCACTCGCAAGAAAATGTTATTTTTGACAAGTATGGTGTGCGGTGAGTGAAGGAGGAGTGAAAGAGCACAGCTTCCTCCCACTCACAGCTGCTGAAGCGTTCTGCTGGACCACAGCAACAACTCTCTCAGCTCCACTGTGGTGCTGCAGGAAAGATCTTCACACTGTCATGACATATAAGGCTCAACTTCCTTTAATGGCTTTGTTTACAGGCTGAACTGTTTCATTTTTTTTACTTGGGTTGACATGAACCTTTTATATGTTAAGACTGGTGCAGTGTATTTGTAGACTGTCACAAAAGCTAGCATCACAAGGGCTCCGTGGACAAAAGTAATGGGATTTGATTTTGGAATATTGCAGAAAATAAGCTCTTTAGTAAACACGTTTATGATACATATTTTGTTTAGCAGGGTAATCTTCACATATGTAAAAACATTTTATTTTAAACAACTTTTCACTTATTTAGCCTACTTTTAAGCTGTAGCTATCTTGTGTCTGCACGTTGTGAATCTGTCAGACTGACCTAAGCCAACAAACACTGCTCGTATTAATCAGTATCAAATCTGAGCTATAATGTGTATGTTGAACATGACCTTTCCATGGTGGGAGGCTTAACTATGAAGACACTCTCACAAGGACAAAGCAGTCCTCTTAGAAGGGTGGATTCAGCTTCAATGATATAAAAACAAACGCAGGGTTAGGGTTAGTTAATAAAACAGTATGAAGGGTTTATTGTTGTTTCAGATTAGGGCTGCTCAATTGATTGTATTTTAATCACAATTACGATTTTGGCTTGCAACGATTATGAAAACAACATCATCGAAATAAAAATATATTTTTTTTTTATTATCATTTAAAAAATTTTTTTTTTTTATTGGTTTTTCAGTTTAATTATACTTAAAGTTCAGAATAATCGACTGTTAAAAACATACTGTTCACATTTTTATTTTCAATGAATTGATGTTTTCAAAGTAAATGGATAATCGTTTTTAATAATCGTCCATCCATCCATCCATCTTCTCCCGCTTATCCGTGGTCGGGTCGCGGAGTTAGCAGTTCCAGCAGAGAGCCCCAAACTTTCTTTTCCCTGGCCACATCAACCAGCTCTGACTGGGGGATCCCAAGGCGCTCCCAGGCCAGCGAAGAGATATAATCCCTCCATCTGGTTCTAGGTCTACCCCTTGGTCTCTTCCCAGCTGGACGTGCCTGGAACACCTCCCTAGGGAGGCGCCCAGGTGGCATCCTAACTAGGTGCCCGAACCACCTCAACTGGCTCCTTTCGACGCGAAGGAGGAGCGGTTCAACTCCGAGTCCCTCCCGGATGACCAAACTTCTCACCTTATCCCTAAGGGAGACACCAGCCACCCTGCGGAGAAAACCCATCTCGGCCGCTTGTACCCGCGATCTCGTTCTTTCGGTCATGACCCATCCTTCATGACCATAGGTGAGGGTAGGAACGAAAATGGCGCGGTAGACAGAGAGCTTTGCCTTCTGGCTCAGCTCCCTTTTCGTCACAACGGTGCGGTAAAGAGACTGCAGTACCGCTCCCGCTGCTCCGATTCTCCGACCCAT
>NW_011333174.1:0-3404 GCF_000735185.1 Notothenia coriiceps | reverse complement strand
TTTCTTGTAGCCCTTGAAAGGGTTTTGGAGGTTGATGCCTCGGTGAATGTGAGTTGTTTGGCTTTCTTGTCCGCAGCAGCAGAAAGCATTTTCGAATGTTTGAATGAATCAAAGTGGGTCGTCACCTCGATGTTCTGTTATACTCCAACACACAGTTGCACGGGGTGCAGAATAGTTTCCCCCCACTTTTTGCCCTGTCTTTAGTAGAAATGTTCGTCGGTAAATGAGATGGATTAGATTTTTTCATCTTGGTGTTTTCTCTATCGTGTGAGCTCCACACGTTCACTCTATACAGTGTTGTTTACATTCTGTGATGCGCGAGCTGATGACGTCACGTCAAGACGAGTTAACTTTTTTTTCTTCTCAACTTTGTGTGGAAAAATGCGGGGATTATGCGGCCTTTTGATAAATATGCGGCCTTTTAAAAATCTGCGCCATTTTGCTGATTATGCGGTAAATTCTGCGATCGCAGAATCGCGTTTTTCTGGAGGGTCTACTAAAGGTAGCAAAAGCTAACTTTCATAGCACAGCTTTTCTTTACTTCTCACTAAACACAATAAAGAAACATACCGTATAGTACAGCACAAATGATCAATACTTACATATATTTTCACTCATTATAATAATTGAAATGCTGGTTCTTCTGGGGGTGTTCTATCCACACTCAGCTACTGCACCAGTAGCTCACTCAAAAACCGAGTTGCCAATGGGGACGCACCCCTGAAAGTCCCGCCCACCTGGGAGGTTTGTGCCAGAAACGAAAACAAAAAATGAAGGAGCGCAAAAGAGAGTGCTGCATCGAGAGCAAAAGTCTGATCATTGAGAAAGAAGCAAAGAGAACTACAAACAAAAAGATATGTTAAAACAAAGAAAAAATACTTATAGTTTACATGATTACACAAATGATTTGTTTGCAACTTATAGTTTTAATTTTTTAATTACATTTATTTTGCTTAATTCATTTTTATTTCTCTCTTTAACTCTTAGTTTTGCTTTATTCTGAGAAAGTGTTGCTTTATCTTTATGAAACAAAACTAATCCCATGCAGGGGGGGGAGCAATGCTGATCAGAGGGACAGTGATCGCTGTCGCTAAAACTCTGTCCTTACAAGCTTTAAAAATGTAGTTCTCGTCTGATCATGGCAATAGAAGTTTCATTTTCTGAGAGCCAAGAGTTTTTTTGTTTAAAATCAAGCAAAAGGACGAAAACACGAGTCCTTGTTTATATCCGAATGCACGGTTGCAACATCCGACTGATTTCGATAGAGCAGGTCACACACAGCGTTGACCCAGCTTTACTTAATCATTTTTGAATTTCACAAAGCAAGCAATGACCCCGTTCACCTAAGTCACATATTGCAATCAGATGGACTCCATACGACAGGATTTAACAAAACAGTTTTTATATTTCCCCAATTACAAAGAATAACAACCAGAACACACATCAAAACTGCCACAGCCCTTCCAGATGGCTGTTGTGTCTGCAGCAAACACTGTACATGTGCCGTCATCCGTAGAAGACGGAACACACTGTCACAATACACTGGTTCGACGTGGCTTTCCCTCTGTGTCCCTTCAGCTCTGACGCCTCAACTGCTGCTGTCACGGTAAAAGCACACTGCGTATCACTACCCAACACTTTCCATACTGACACCTGTCAAGTCACAGCTGTAGTTCCAGCACCAAAGAGAAACTATGCCTAATGCTTCAGAGATCCTCTATATCAATCTGACCTCCACATTGTGGCCATTAATAGCCATGATTGAAGAGCAAAACAAATATTCTGGATTTCCCTCGTCTGCCCAGCTGTGTCCTCCAAGTCTTCCAGGTTAGTTAGTTTTTATTAGCTACCTTTATGTTTGTTTGACCTTGACTGCTCCCCCAGTTTTTAAGTGTTTATTTGTAACACATTTGCTTTAACTTAATAAAGTGACTTTTGTTTCTGCTTTGACACTCACCTCTTTAACTCTGCATTTGGGTCCTGATTCCCTCCCCTGTGACAGTTTTGATACATTTTTCCGCAGATGATCCAGGCACTGAGGATGTTAATAATCCCAAAACAAGCTTCAATTACGCGAGGACAACCAAGACACGGATGAAGCACAACCTCAAGTAAACCAAAGTAAGGGCTGCTTTTTGTCAGAAGGGATTTTCAGGATCTCTCAGGAAACATGTTGGAATGTCAGTCGTGGTTGCGGTCGCTTTTATGGGATTTGTTGATCTTCATTCAATATTATTATTAAAAGGCTAGTAATCATCTGTGTTTGGAATGCCACCCTAGGCCAATCATTCTGTATTACACAAGACAAATAAAGTGATGGTTTGGTAAGTAGGAGACAGGAGAGACTGTAAATCCTCATTCCAATGATCCATGGCTTTTTCAGTTACAGGGAGTTTCGTAGTGAAGAAAAGGAAAGAGCACCCTCAACCTTGCAATTACAGCCCATACTCATAACTTAGCGCCACGACAGACAGAGCTGTGCTCCTATATTTGGCCCTGGTTTCTATTGGTCCTAATGCAATACTAAACAACATGAGCTTATTGATGTGCGCTAGCATCAGTGGCGTAACTATTGACGGTGCAGCCGGTGCAACGCGACGGGGCCTAGAGCCGGCCAGGGGCCCATGCAAAACAAAAACAAAAATATATATATATTTTTATATATATACTTTTTTAATATTTTTTTTTAATATTTTTATTTTGGGGCCCCAATGGCATTGACCGGTTCACGCTGTCTTCAAAGTAACCAAGCAACCTAAATTAATTTGTAATTTGTCTGTCCAATGACATTGCTCCCTTTCATGTCATGTGATACCTTGCGTGACGAGCGAACTGTTTAATCAACCTGTACTGTACTGTAGCTAGCAGCAGCAAGTTGCATTATAAAAAATGTAATAGCTTGCATTTATAATGTACAGCAAAGCACAAGAGCAGCGCTCAAAAGAGAAAGGACAAGAGAAAACAAGGAGATGTAACAGCTAAACTGACAAAAATAGACCGTTTTTTTTGTCATACATCGTCCTCGAAATCGAGTGCTAACGTTAGCAATGTTGTCGTGCAGCGGCAGCCAGAGCCGGAGGCTAACCTGCTCACCTGCCTCACCACCATCATTGCCATCTAGCTCCACAAGTGAACCTGTATCCGTGGTCGTGGCTGTGCAACCTTCTTCTCCAGCCAGCCAGGAGGAGAGGCTGGATTTGTCTGTGCCCGGCGGTGGTCCAACAGTTCCCCCAAGGGCCCCAACCGATAGGGGTCTCTATGGCGCTATTGAGACCCCCTGACGCCAAGATATTATAGCGACCGGTCTATGTAGGCCTACCGGCCCATCCCCCAGAGACAAACATCAAGGAAACAGGTTTAATCCTCTTCTTAGTTTGCTGTGTCGTTGTCAGTCTGTGGTGGTC
>NW_011333173.1:0-1898 GCF_000735185.1 Notothenia coriiceps | reverse complement strand
TAGATGGATAGAGAGATAGAAAGATAAGAAGTACTTTATTGGTCCCAATTTGGGAGATGTTTGCGTTGCAGCAGCATAAAAAACAAAGGGGAATGTACATAAGAGAAATTAGACACTAGAAATAAACAGTCCAAAAATATTTCTGAAATAAAATAGCATTAAAAAGTTACAAATATATATATATATATGTGGAAAATATTTGTGTGGAAATATGGTATTTTTGGGGGTACTTTATGCAGATTATACCATTTCTAATTAATGTGACATCGTTTCAAACATTATTGCCTCACAGGTTTACAGGAATTGTTGTCGTCGTTGTGGATTATGCAGAAACAGGATATAAGAGTTTAGTGGACGAGATGAATCAGTTACTGAATATTGGGTCTACAGGTCAAATGTCAACATGCTGAGGAACTACAACTGGGAGGTGAACGAGAGCAGAAATCATGGAAACTTCCACTGGGAAGAGGAAATTCCCAAACAACATCTCCAGAATCTGATCCCTGACAGCCCACACATGCAGCACACATGTACACAGAGTGAGACACGGTGTACAAGTACACAGCTATTAGTACAGGACAGTAGGTCATGTTGACAACGTGTACTTGATAAGTAATAAGAAGAGATCTCTCTGCTCCATAGCTTCTCTTAATGACTGGACTTAAACTCCCACTGTACATTTTACATTTATGTTCAATTTAATATTGAATAATGCATTTCTTGCCCAATAATATCCTGCTATTTCAGAAATATTTTGGACTGTTTATTTATTGTGTCTTGAAATGTATCTATCTATCTGTCTGTCTGCCTCTCTGTCCACCCATCTATCTATCTATATAATATTTTCTGTAAATTAAAACAAGTACTTTTTATCTGTTCGATTAATAATAAATAATAATAATATTAATATATGGTATTTATATAGCGTTTTACCTGGTGCTCAAAGCGCTTAAAATTGCTGTATACCAGAACAGCTGTTAAACAGTATTTAAAAAGAAAAGCTGGGTTACATTACAACTTCAGGATAAAGATATATATTTCAAAAGTGATAGGATAGAAAATATGCATATGTGTGTACATTCATAGGAAGAGATGGATGACTGAAAATCAAGAAAACTGTGTTTTATTTATTATTCAAATAAAATAAACATATTGTATTTGAAATATCACTTATTTTTTGTGTGTTTATAATATGAAATGTTATTTTCCTGTATTAAAAAGTCACTGCTGCCTCTTCTGCTCCTGTCAAACAAACTGACCAATAGGAAGCGAGTAGGGGCGGGACTTACGCTGTCATAAACACGTGTACGGGAAGTAGGAAATAAATACAGAGGATTCGTGGTGCTACTGGAAAGAAGTGAGTAAACCTCAAACTAATGCCCCAAAATACCTTAAAATGACATTTAAAGCGACTTGAAACTAGGCCGAATGAATGAATATTGTATAATAATGCCACAAAGAAAGTTTGAGTGAAATGTAAAAGCGTAATTGTATAAAATAAGGCACTAAACCATTCAAAGTTATCCGGTTTTCTGTCAGTTACAGGTGATTCACGTTTAATACCTGCATATATTATGGGCTTTATGTCTGTTTTTATCTCGATTACACGGCAACTAGTTATACCACACACGGCAGTGTTATAGATGATCATTAAAGCAGTTTGTGCAGCGTACTTGACAGCATTAAAAACATTTATCTTGACCTATTCTTTAAAAAGTCGTGTGTGTGTGTGTGTGTGTGTGTGTGTGTGTGTGTGTGTGTGTGTGTGTGTGTGTGTGTGTGTGTGTGTGTGTGTGTGTGTGTGTGTGTGTGTGTGTGTGTGTCATACCTGCATTTTTTTGGAGCTTTGACAACACCAATCGTCAAACTCTGCAATTATCTTGATCTTAACTCACTCT
>NW_011333172.1:0-4032 GCF_000735185.1 Notothenia coriiceps | reverse complement strand
AAAGTCTGTCTCAAGTCAAGTCTCACGTCATGAATACCAAGTCAAAGTCAAGTCAAGTCTTTTATCAATGTTAGTCGAGCAAGTCTCAAGTCCAAAAATATGCGACTCGAGTGTGACTCGAGAGTCAAGTCATGTCCCCCACCTCTGGCTAAAAGTGTTATTATAGTCAAATATGTATCAGTTATTAATACATGTAAGAGCATTTTAATGTTTAATGTAGTTTGTTATTGTGGTGGCATTATTTGATCATTTGTAAAGAGCAGACCACTTATCAGATTAGTAAAACGGTGTTGTGCTAAATGTTTTTTCTTATGTGACTGAAAGTGACAAAAGTATGGAGTAAAAAGTATGTTTGCCTCTAAATTATTGTGGATTAAAAGAATAGAGTAGAATAAAAATGTAAACACTTGTATAGTAGAGTATATAGTACTGTACTGTAGTGTACAGTAGCTCAGTAAATATACTATAAACTATTATAGTTACTTTATGCCACTGTGTGTGCCAGAGCTTTAGTTTGTGCCTCTCATGTACTTTTACAAATGAATAGATACACAACCCTAAATATCCATGGTAAATTTAGGTAAAACAATTAAAGTATGTTTTTAAAAAAGTGTCAGTTAAGGAAGGCCTATTTGCAGCAAACTAATCAGGGTTGAATAGGTTTGATAACATGTAAAGTTTAAACTAGTTCAGACCACTCCTAGTTTCATAATGATAAAGTCTCAATTTCAGGCTTACACAATCCACCTTTTCTTTTCTTTCTCTTCAAAGCTGCAGGGAGGAAGTAACAAATCAGAATACAGCACATGCCAAGTAATCATAGTCCAACACACAGTCACTCACTCACACACACTCCTAAGTGTAGAGCTCAGACATGTAAGCATCTTCAAAGTGTTACAGTGGAAACACGTGCGTCCAGATGCACTGAAACATGCAGCTTTCACAGTAAACTGCTTGAGTAATGAGTAACTGAAAAACATTTCACATTTGAATACAATTCAAGAAAATAAAACTAAGTAAAGCAACCAAGTGCATTTACTCAAAATATTATATAAAGTAGAAATTCAAGGTACGGTACTTTTCTTGAGTATTCCCATTTTATGCAAATTACACTTTTACTCCAATAAATCTCAGAGATAAATATTGTAGTTTTACTTCACTACATTAGACGTCTTAAATTACTTTTAACAGTATAACTTGTCATCCCCTGCCTGTCCAGTAAAACATGGTTCTGTGTACCTTTGATGAGATTATCCTCCTGCCTTCAAGCTAAATAAACTCTCTAAAAAGCCTCTTGGATCAGCTGGAAAATGCTTTGTCACAAAGCTAATAACAGTGATTTTGTACTGAGAAACTCATGAAAAGTTGACTTTTTAGAGATGCTTTTCACAGCAACATTGCTACAAACATATGATGATTAAGAGAATATGATGCATTGCTGTAGAGTTGCCCATGAGTATATAAAGGAGTTAAAATGAGCGCAGGACTTTTTTACAAGTAAAGGATCTTAATAATTTCTCATCATTTACTGAAAGAACAAAATTAGCATTTTAATTTCAAGAACATGGAGTCTGCTTTGTCACTTGTAAAGACCGAGGAGCTTATCAAACTCACAGACTTCAAGTTGTTGGAACAATTTCAAATTTAATATGTAACTTGTTTTCCTAATGGCCCATTAATACTCGATTTTGTTAAGACTTGTTACATACATAACTGAGGTTCATACATAACTAAGGTTTATTAGCTAACGTTCCCAGTTCAGTGTATGACTCACATACGTTTGATTAACTTTGCTTACCTTCAGAATGGCATTACAAAACCACTCCTTCTATGGCACGTTCACTAATACTTAAGATCCACTAAGTTCATTTGAGTTTCTTTAGGGCAAAAAGGTGAAGGTTATTGTGCAACAGAAGTTTCCAAGAATGGTCCCAATACAATGAAATGGCTTTCAAAGTGACAAATGAGGACAATTCATAGCCTATTGGATCCACAACATTCTCAGCTGAACACTTATGTGTGGTTTTCATTAATCAGAAAACACATTGGAAAACGTTTTGAATATACATTTTATATTTGCACGTCACTTTGGATTCATGATGGCTACATTTCCCTGCAGTAAGAAAAAGAAAAAGAGAGCAAGAAAAGGAAAGATGTGAAAAGACAGAGTGCTGGACGCCAGAGAACTCAGCAGGAGAAGATAGACAGGAAGTAAACACTGACGGGAATAGCAGAAGAAGACAAACAGGAAGTAAACATGTTGGTACGCACTAGAACTGATGGCTCCCACAGGATTGTTGACAAAAAAATAGCCACATTTTACCACTTTCATTCAGTAACCTTCGGACGAGGGGTCAAGGGACCCCTTTTAATATGGCCCTGTCAGTTTTTTTGTCCCCATAATTATTCATGGCTAGCTAGCATCACAACAGATGTCCTTGTTTTTAAGTTTCATATGTTATTGGTATCTTCACTCAAGCTTTAAACATGAGCCCACGACAGCCTTTCAAAGAACGTAGAGTCAGTTTGTGCCCCCAGTGATGTTCTTAGAGATGAAAAGTCAAAAAATAGGATCCTAGCATGTGTTAAACTACATTTTAGCTGTTATAATAACAGGTGGGAGTAGCATCTCCATCTCATGCTAGGCCCTTTAAGCAAACAGCAGCGTAATATAGGGCAACCCACCACTGGGATAACTGTAGAAGATTTTTTTGGCGGGTCGGCTTCAAAATGTAATAAAAATGAGATATGGATGCTCTGGACAGGAAATATGCAGGAGGCTGCTTTATTGTCTGGCCCCAGGCTTTTGCTAACTCCGGACTGTTCAAACATATTGACCCCAGACGTAGGATCAGTGGCAGATACAGTGGGTGTTTTTTCTGCTCCAGAATGACACTCCTGTAATAAGAGGCATCACACTCCAGGTAAAACTTAATAAACTCTTTGGCAAGCTGTTGACAGAAACCCTCCGGGACAAATTTAGAGTTCCCTTAGCTCTTTGTGCCAATAAAAGTTTTTCATGTCCCAGGACGAACCTAGATTCTTCCTTTCAAGCTCCCTCTGTCCTTTCTTTGTAACTCATTTTTGTTCTTTTTTTACATTCCCTGTCATCCTGTTAAGTTCTAAGAAGTAGCCCACTGGTCAGTTGTTTTGTGTGCTGCCTTGATCAGAAAACATGTGATTCAGCAAGCTAAAGATTTGGCTCTCCTTCCTACAGTACGTCATATACGGGTTCATCAGACTATATCAACATAATTTAAGTAATCTCCATCCAACGCATGAGAACAACCTTTGTAAAGCCAATTAGGGCAGAATTGTTTTTGAACATTTTTGAACATTAAAGCATCCAAACATGTTCAAGTGAAACCAAAAATGGCATTGTTGTGCCCATTTGCATGTTTTTGTTGTTTGTACAGGGTATTTAGGTGACCTCACCGGCACAGGTGCGGGTGCGGGTGATTAAGGAGAGAGAGCATACAGTTTTGACCATGATGCAACACGCTGTTTGTGGGATTCATAAATGGCATTAATAACAAGAATGTCGTGGTCGTAATTGGAGAGCGAGCGTGTCTAACGTAAAGGTACACAGTATCATTCCATGGTGATATTGAGTGGTAAATGCCACCACAGCCAAGCCAAAATATTAGGTTAAACTTAATAGTATTGCTTTCAACTAACCTAATACAGTTACGTGAAATGTGTTGACATAATACATTTAATTAAAGTCAATGTTTCAGTTTTTTAGCGTGGCTTACATTTGGTTTAAAGATTTTGATCTCATCTATGTCTCCGCATTAAGAAACGAGACCATTGTCAACATCAGAGAGATGATCAATGTCATAACATGTCAGAACTCCCTAACATATCCCAGTCTGTTCATAACTGTAAGGGAAACTTCTGTGTAGCAATGCAGTGGGAGTCACCGACTCGTGAAGGAGACACGGGAAGAGCAGGAGCTTTGATGTCAAACACTGATGGTTTATTATAGGAGCTTCGGCTGGAGGATTCACATCACAAGTCACAGCAGTCACG
>NW_011333171.1:5705-16143 GCF_000735185.1 Notothenia coriiceps | reverse complement strand
AAACACAACATGTGGAAACCAGTTACCGTAATTTTCGGACTATAGCCGTGCCTTTTTCCCCATTTTTCGACACTGCGGCTTATATAACGGTGCGGCTAATCTATGGATTTTACAGGCTAACGGCCACTACCTTGAACTCTATGGGCTCTATGGCCGGTCCGCGCCCCCCACCTTTAAGCGGCGGGTTCCAGCAGGAAAAGCTGGAGGCCGGAAAAGAGTGAGACAGGGAGCGCGCAAAAGTAAAAGTGGAAACGAGAGTGGTACGAGAGACAGAACGAGAGCAAGACAGACAGACATTACGAGAGCGAGACAGTTTGTCCCCGTACCACTGGTTGAAAACCACTGCTGTAGATCACTGCCGGTACGTGCGCTGGGAGCGCACCGTTTAAGTTTGAAAGTTGAAAAGTTTGTGTGTCTGAAACGCTATGTGATACAGTACAGTTTACCACAGCACATGTTCTGTAGCTACTATTGCACTAAATGCTAACACTTGAATACGTTATGCAAATATGCAACTTGTTTGTTGAAATGTTAATAAATGGGAGCTTCCTCAAACAGCCATCTCTTTCCCGACAATCCCCTCTGTGCACGAACCCTTACATATGGTAATTAAACATTAAAACACCTGCGGCTTATAGTCCAGCTTATATATGTACACATCATTCAATTTAGCTGCTGAGATTATATTCAGGTGCGCCTTATAGTCCGGAAATTACGGTACATGTTTCCAGTTTGTTGAGCTGTTTTTCTAATCAAATGAAATCTCAAGAATGTCCATAAGCTCTGCTTTCATCACAATAAGTATATCAGCGTTTTCGCCAGGGGGGCGTCTTGCCGTCATCTGACGCCCTTATTCAGCTCGGAACGCCCTGAACTCGAGGGCGTCCAAAAAGAAAATGAGAGAGAAGATCGGGTTTTTATTGCTTGAAATGACGAAAAGGAAAAAGGACAAGGACATCCCTCTGTTGGAGGGGCAAAGGAGTCTGGTGGGATTCTTTTCGCCGCCAGCAAAGCATGTTCCTGTGACGGAAAGTGTACTGCCGGCGAGTAAACTGTGGTAACATGAAAGCCGTTTAGGAGCCGGAATCCCCATCACTAATACGTAAAGAGATAGTATCTATAAGGGACGGCTCAATTCAAAATTCAAGTCACGTGACGTCACACCCCAGCCCCCCCCTCCTCCCAGCCCTGGTCTGGCGGAAACACTGAAGTAGATCATCTCTTGTGTATCAATGGAGACATCATGAGTGTACCTGGCTTCTCGTCGTCTGAAATCACCTCGGCCTCAGAGAGCTTATCGGCCTCCGGAGGTTCTGAGGGAGCCTCTCGTTTCAGATTTTTGAAGGTCTGGATGAGCTGCTCCGCCCCCTGCAGGGTGGTGGGCAGGAACACAGGCACAGGGACCTGGAGAACACAGGGCATCACAACTTGAATTAATGAATGGCTTACTTTGCTTGGGTGACACTAACCTAATGTTTGCGTTTCCTTTTCGACCTTACAACAGACACTTAAGCCTTAAGCCTTGTATTATAACTTAAACCGATATATTCCTGCGCTTTAACTTTATCAGCATATTGAAGTATGAATGCTTGTTGTTTGTATGGTGTCTTCTCCTGAATGTTGTACGTCTGTTTTTTGTATTTTTGATGGCACCTTAAAAAAAGGAGTAGCTCTACTCATCTCATTGTACCTGTATAGAGACAATAAAGGATTCTATTCTATTCTAACGTTTATTATAGATTTTTTCTATTGTATGTTAAAGTCTTGTTGCCGTTTAGATTGAATAATCAGTGCGTGTGTCATGTCTTACCGGTACAGGCAGAGTGAATGGAGTGGGGGTGAACTGGGAATACATGTTCATGGGTACGGGGATGAAGACAGGCACAGGTATCGGTACAGGAATATACTCCCTCTTCACACCATCGTCTACATCTGTGGACACACATATGCCGATAACATTATATATGCAAATCCATATGTGTTTACTGATGCGTCAACAAGTTGTGATTATGTAGGTAAAGCTGCATGAACTGAAGAAATGCCCCAATTCTACATCATATCATTTCCCTTATGCAAACTAACATTATCTCACCAATATTCTATTCTACCCAAAAGAAAAATACTACTTCAGTTTTTGCACACTTGTGAGTAAGCTGGTTGTTTACCTGTCTGTAAGAGTTTGCTCTGCATGTGAGGCTTGCAGTAGGTAGCCTTGGTGAGCGTGAGCGGCTTGCAGAGCACCGCCTTGTTCTTCACGTCTCTCATCAAACCTCCACCAGCGTACGCCAGAGTTCCCTGATTCACCATCTGCAACATGCCAGGGACAAGAGTACAAACATTCAAATGAAAAGGTTCAATTTCAAACAGAAATGTGGTTTCAACCTTTAGTGAAACCATAAAATGATGTTTTTCTAAAAGGACAGAAAGTACACACAAGTCTTGTAAAGCAGAAAATATACTCAGCTAACCAAATAGATCCAGAGTGGACACACAACATCTCTAGAACCGGTTTGTTTACATGTTGGCAGACGAATGCACAACAAATAATTCAGACAAAGCAACAAGTGATGTCTCAGAAACTCAAATAAAAACTTTTACAAATAAAAACATTTGCAAATTCTCACTTACCCCAAGTTTGACCCCTTGCGCTTCATACCATGTAGAGAGGAAAATAAAAAACATTAATGTCTCATGGAGAAATCTGATTGACATATAAATAGTCAAATAAAGCAGGCAGACAAGATATTTGTTTTGGTGTAAATATGCTTTCGATAAAGTGAATTCTTTCCCTCGTACATTTTCTGTTACATGGAAAAGAAAACTGCACCTTTAACAATAAAATAAATATCTATCCTGCACATAGCACTTACATCTTTTGGCTAATTAAAAGCTAATGCACTTGCAGGATGCTAACTGTTTGGAGTGTGTTTCATGGTTGGTTGCACTTACTGTAAGTGTCTTTTGATAAAAGCATCAGCTCAATCAAATTCAACGTAATGAAAACC
Organism: Notothenia coriiceps; assembly: GCF_000735185.1. NCBI lineage: Eukaryota > Metazoa > Chordata > Actinopteri > Perciformes > Nototheniidae > Notothenia > Notothenia coriiceps. The sequence goes on along the minus strand of NW_011333171.1, from coordinate 13,138 downwards.
TGCTTGATACGGTGAAATGGAAACACACGTGCACAAACACAAACACTTTTTACGCTGCTACGGACAGTCTTGCACTAATGTACATTTCTCAAAGGTATTGAAGTGGCTAGACCCTTTTCTATATGTGTGGTGCTTTTATGTATGTCTTAATGTGTGCATATGTATACATGTGTCTGTTGATTATGTATATATAGGATATACATATTTTTGTATTCTGGATTGTGGGAAACGGTATTTCGATCTCTCCGTCTGAACACACAAACTGAACGATTGACAATAAAGTTGACTTTGAATCAGTTCTTACCCACGGTGCAGTTCTCGGGGCCTTTCTGTGTGACCATGATGGGGTCGTTCTGCTGCAGGTAGAACTTCAGCAGACAGTCCTGATCGCAGAACTGCTTCATCTCCTCCCTCCACATCACGGACTCCGTCAGGCTCCCCTGAACCTTACAGCAGTCACACCTCGCCGCCTGGTGGAGACAAGAGGAACTTCAGGACACAAAAACATATTCCTGCAGGGGTATCGTTACAGCCAGTCTTTAGATTTTATCAAAAAAAGCAGAATATTGTCACTTAATGGTGACCTCTGTAGTCAAGACTATGAAAGACTACATTTCCCACGGCGCCTTAAGAGACAGAGATGGGCAACCTGTGTGGAAGACGCCATCAAGACACAGTTTTTAACCAGTAAGTTATATTAGCCTCCTATCCGGAGATATGGCCGCATTCTACAATAAACTTCCGTTGGGTCGCTTAAAAACAAATATCGCAAATCGAATCGCAATATTTTTCAGAAAAATCTCAATTATTTCCCCAAATCGTGCAGCCCTACTTGATGGAAACTAAGTAAGGAAGCTGTGACAGATATATTTGTGTGTTCATTTATTAAAGGCTTCAGTGAGTATGATACCTTGTGGTACCAGTCGTGGAACTTCTTGGCGCAGGCCTCGCTGCAGAAGTCTCGCGTCATGCCTCCGAGCTGCCGGGTCAAACCTCTCTTACACAGCTGGCTGCAGTGGTTACAGCTCACACACTTCAGACCCAGGCGCTTGATGAAGTCCTGCTTAAATAACAGCTTACAGCCTGGGGGGGGGGAAAGGAAGAGAAGAGGAGGAAAGAGAAAGACAAAGAAAATGGTCAATGAAAAGGAAATCCATCTCGACTAGAGGCAGCTAAATCCTGGATATTAAACAACAGATACAAACATTTTTAAACATTGCCTAACAACCACTACAAAAGTATTGAACACGCACACAAAGACACAAACAGGCAAACCAATCGTCACGCTGCATATTTAGTTGTTTTATATAACTTTTACACAGATTTAATTGTACTATAAAAGTAATGTGGTTGCACGTGTATTAATAAATCCCTAAGAGGTGGGAAACCTCCTGTCTGCCATCAGGATTAACATACGGTACGTTGAGGAGAAATACCAAGCACTTATACATTTTAACTGGTCAAAGATAAGCACAGTTCATAGTTTAGTTCTTTATAGTTTGCACATTTGGATATGGCCTTTTTCGTGAGAGATATTGTGAATATGGGAGATCAAGTGATTTAATGTGACACTTTTTGCTTTCTCCATTGCATGAGATCAGTCTCTGACTACTTCAACATGACTCAGATTAACGAAGTGTCCTCCAGAGGAGAGCAGATTGATACCTTCGCTGCAGAAGGGTCTCTTGACTCCGGAGAACTTGACCATCTCGTGCAGCGTCTTCTCCTCCTGGCAGTACTCGCAGAACGTCACGATGCAGTGCAGCTTCTTGTAGTCCTCGCAGCACGTCTTACTGCAGAACTGGTACGCCTTTTCCTGAACAAACACACATTTGGATATATGTATTGAACCTCTTGTGTCGAAAACATTCAATTACATATATGCTCATTGTGCATGATTTTTTAATTTTTTATAATCGGCTTTGACACAAAGGTTTTCTTAAAGGTAGGGTAGGTAATTTCGGAGAAACCAGCTCGGGCCAATGAGGGCACGAGATAAGCTTGTGCACGGATGGAAGGCTGACAGGCAGGTAGGCCATCCAGTTATTTTAGCCGGGCCGGCTCAGATGATTGGTCGTGCTTTTTACAGCGCCAAGGCTTCCACAGATGACATGTTTTTTATGGATTTTCTGTCAAAGCACTTCAGATATTCATTGCTATCGGGATGTTAAGAGCATTCCATGGAATATAACAAAAAGTGTTTCTCTAGCCGGTTTCTCAAACTTATCTATTATTTATATTTGTTTACCCCACCTTTAACTCGTCACTTTATTCCTGAGCCGAGCTGGACTTAAGTTGCAACTTTAACTACTTGATTATCCGTCAATTATTTTCTTAACTTAACTGATTAATCGTTAGGTCTATAAAATCTATTTGTTCCAGTGAATTTGTATTATTTTAAAACATTTATGCAAATCTAAAATGTCAGTGCCAAAAATGACAACTTTCCAGGAGTCCAAGTTGACACCAATGCATTGATTTATAAAAGACCAAAATCAAAACATTTGTACTGGAATTTATGATCACAGGGGAATAAAAAAATCATCACATTTGAGAAGCTAGAACCAGTAATTATAGTTTTCCTTAAGTATTTTTTTTTTTTTTAAGTATTGCATTGACTGGTTGCAGACACACGTTTCAGCATCTTTAAACTTTAGCAGTGTAAAACAGTAAAGTGCACCTATCACGCTATTTTTAGGCAATAGCATAGATCTCAGATATATAAATACATGTCTATGAAGTGTTTTGCTCAAAATACCAAACAGATCACCCATTCTAGCCATGCCTCATATCCCTCTATTTCACTTCCTGTTTCAAAAGTGCTGATTTGTGTATAAAGCTTTAAAAAATAAAGAAAAAAGTAGGGGTCTGAGCTCATGCGGGACCCGGCAGCTACTGTCTAAACTAAATATTGCCGTGATGAAACGCCATATCATGGATTATCAAGGATTATCTCTGAAACAGTATGGAGCTCAAAGGCTTTCTCTCTTGCCGGTTATACCACAAGGTGAGTTCCTTTTTACTTCCTGCTTCTTCACACACATGCTCTCCAGTAGAGGTTAGCTCTGAGTGTTAGCGATGCTAATGTAAATACCGACCATATTACGTCCTAAACAGTCGGGCATTGTTTCTGATAGCAACGTTTCTGATAGGGCCGTGGGTCCACATTTCAGATATTACGTCATATCGGACGCAAATCTGGATCAGCTCCGTTGTTCCCCCGTTTTTAGAGATTTGGGTACGGAGGAAAAGAGAGAGGGTGTTATTTTCTGACGCTGCGTGAGTTCCCCGACACACCAGGGGGACATATTTATGTATAAAAGACATCAAAAAGTGCATTTTGCATGATAGGTCCCCTTTAAGTACACTGGTCATATTGTATTTGTGCTAGTTGCCTTGTCACTTTGCGTTAAATGGTTCTTGTATAGTCACATTTTTCTTTTTTTGTAACCTTACTATTCATCTGTACACATTTTTGTTCTTCTGCTGCTGTCACACTTCAAATTCCCCTCACTCAGTGAAAGTGAAAAAAGGGACAGTTCGTTGATGATACCTGAATACAAATTACAAATCTCTCCCTCCTGATGGTCTCACCTCCCACTCCAGGACCTCCGGCCTCAGGCTGAACGCTCCTCGACAGTAGTTACACTTCAGCTGCACGCTGTTGTTTCTGGTGGAGAGCGCCGCCTGTCCGTTGGTGGCCGTTTGAAGAGTGGTGTTCTGGAAAAATAAATAAAACAGAGAAAATTAACAACTGTTCATGTGCAACAACCTCCAACGTGTGTAATGGCCAACGCAATAGTAGTTGTACTTACAGAGGTCATTAACTAATCTAATTCATACATTGACTTGCAAATATTTCTAAACGCACTAACTTGTCTTTGTATGTGGGTGTTATGATAAGAAGTGTGTGGTAAACAGGGATAGAGTCATAGTACAACATTCTTGTTAAAGTGTAAATGTAGCAATGTTTTGCTTAACAAGCTAATTAGGTCATGGAGTCCACTGAGGGAACCTGAGCTGTTACATATTTTTGGAGCTGCTGTTCATAAGAATAATGATAATGATGTATCTGGGTTTCATTTTCACAACTTTTATTTCTTATCAAGTATAGTTTATGTCCGCATTATTGTGTAAAGAAATTGGGACACAAGTTAAAACCAAGTATCAATAAGTTGTTATTAATCTAATTGTTTCAACATGTTTTGCATAACATTAGTATGTATGCATATTTTCAGCAACTCTGGAACTCTCTCCCTTCACAAGTCACGTCAAGCAGTTTGTAATGTCAGAGGGCTCTCACCTGGAACTTGGTGACGCACTGCGAGCTGCAGAAGTTCAGGATGTTTCCCTCCGACAGCGTGGCCTGGTACTGCGGTAAAGAGTTCCTCTTACAGAAGTGACACGTAGGCTCTGAGGCTGCGCGCACACACACACACACACACACACACACACGATTTAGTTTTAAAGGTCCTTTTACAGAAGATCAAATTCCTGGTAATACATTTGATGTTTTCTGGTTAACAGCAGCTTTTCTATTCTCCTCTGTCGACCGAATTATCAATCATCTGAACATGAAAATATACAAATAAACGTTCAGACGCGCAGCTTTCACCACAAAACCTCGAGTCGTTAAATCTGCTGAATAATTTAACGGATTTGTTGAAATCAGCAGAACTTCATCTGAAGGTCCTTTTCCGGTAAAAAGAAAATTGAGCATTGTAAAACTTAGAAAGTGAAAAGAATATTTTGGATGTACCTTAGAAAAAATAATAGTACTATCCCTGAAAATATGTGGTTCAGAAAATCTGTTTCTGTGTTAGGAAGGGTGATGCATACCATTTAATTATCATTTTTCATAAACAAAATGTTGGTCTATGCTGTCAATTATAGTTTTTAGAAATAGAGACAACCGGTATCGGCAGGATAGACTTTAAAAATAATGTGCATCAGCTGAGAAGATATGTGAAACTCTACTTGTATCATCATTCACTTTTAAGCATGTATTGCCCTATTTTTTCATATTCAAATATTTCCTTTCTCTGGATTCCCCTTTAAAGCCTAAAGATATTCATCCTTTGAGCATCAATTTGAATTTAAAGGACAACTTGCGGACCACTTGGCTTTTTATTTCTCAGTATTGGCTTGTGTCACAGCAACTAAAAATGTTTTTGCTGTTGTGTGTGACTCACCGATGAAGGAGGTGGAGGCCATCTTGCTCTTGTTCATGCAGTTGACGGAGCAGTAGGAGCCCATGGTGCCGGACGCCCCCAGGCTGTGCAGCACCTCGCCCGTCTTGATCAGAGTTTTACACGTCAGGCAGCTCGCCAGCTTACTGTTGGCCTGTGACAGAGAGGGAGACATGACGTCAGAACAACAAGCAACTTGATTATATTAAAAGGTCACCTATTATGCTAAAATAAAAGGAACAAAGATTCTCTCTCTTTTTGTCCCGTCCCATTTACATAAAAACCTGTCTGAAAATGAGCTGATCAGACTTTGGCCACTTTGTGATGTCATAACGATGTTTTGGCTTGTGTAACCATTAGCCAATCAGCAACCAAGGTAACCCCCCCCCCACACCTTATCACCTGAATCTCCTCCTAGAGCACCATTGAGTTCTTATTTTCATCTGAAGTAACATAGGAGTGCACATTTAGCATATCTGTAGGGGAATTGTGTGTAGATATGTCTCTGATAGGCACAGGATGTCCGCATTTGTTTAATCTACAATATGTTGCAACTGTTAATTTTTTAGGAATAGCACTCTGGATATTAAGCCGGCAGAGACTCCAACGGAATACAATTGGAACATTGAAGATTTGCAAGAAGTAATTTAAATTGGTTTTAAATACTGTATGTAGATACATTATTATTATTTTTTTAATGTAAAAAATGATATAACTTTAGCTGCCACAAGTTCATTGGCTGTATTTATATAGCGCTTTATCCGACCGTATTACCCACAGCCACCGTCAGCTACAAGTGAAAGTTGGATAATAGTACAAACTGAATGAAATGAAACTACTGACTCAGAAAAGACATACATTTTAAAGAGCAAAATCGATGGGATACTGGTCATACCAGACTGAGTAAGGCTGTAACCACTGAATTTATTGAATCAACCAACACTTCATTTTATGGTGTTATTATTATTATTTTATTATTAACTTTTCATTCATGAGAAAAGTTTTTTTTTTTTTTATTGTTAATTATAGACTGTGAACAATGGGTTGGATTTTTTCACATTATATTCAGTGTGAATGGTATTGGTGTGTTAGTGGTACTACTTTGAACCCAAACTACGGAAATCCATATTTATACGGAAATATTTATACACCAATATACAAAGTTTATTTAAAACAATCCAACTTTTTAATTGTAAAATGTCTCATCTCAACAGAACAACATCATCAGAAAACATTTACTTATAATATACTTTGAAATCTGTGGCATTACAAAATGCTATCCTGTTTCACTGGGTTAAAACATACTGACTATAGTGACCTCTGTTGCCCGCTGCCCATCTCTGCTGCATGCTAGATGTTCCAGGCTCTTAGCTGCTACATGTATCACACCCAACTGTCAGCGACAGAGTTGCATTGTGGGTTGAATGGTTTCGCAGCCCCCTTTTTTCTTCAGAAATATTAAATAATAGTTTGTATACAGTATACACACCACAGGAAGTGCAGCCAGGCATTAGAATGCAAACAAGTTGCAGTGTTTTTCAACTCCCATGGTCTCTGGCAGTCATTGGACAAAAATATGTCAGGCTACATAGATGTTGTTTTGGCATTTGAGCAGTGGCGAACCGTCAGGGCCTTCAAGGTATTCAGAGAATACCCTCGAACACTCAGATAAAACAAACAAAAAATCGATTTAATTATATAAATAAAATGAAATAAAATGTATGTAAAATGAATAAATGAGAATCGTATCTGTGTTGTTGATCTGTAATATTACAGTGCTACGTTGCTTTGTTTGTCCTTCTCGGACCATGCACTACGCATTCAGTGGTTTTGTCTTAGAAAAGAAAGCAACAAATCAGATCTTGTTCTGGTTCTCTGGGTAGAATATCCTTCAACCAAGGTATTCTACATCCTTGATACAGTAGAACGCCCTGGCCGTTGCAATGAATGAGAGCGTACGTTTGGACTGACAGTTTGATCAACCAATCATATATTGATTTGTAGCCAATGGGCATATTCTTTCAGTTTCCCTCGGTTCCAGGGTACTCTAGAAGGCCCCGCTAGTTAACTGGCTCGAGATAGATGAATAGATGAATGTGACGAAGCAATTCATGCCGTTTTATTGTTTTTAACGTTGAAATAACAAGTGCAACAGATGAAGATGAAGTTGTTGCGGAATTGTTGTGAGTACCCTTTTCAAGACGACAATTCAGTGAAAAGACGGACATTATAATACCGCGGGGG
>NW_011333171.1:0-5696 GCF_000735185.1 Notothenia coriiceps | reverse complement strand
GGTGGGTGTGTGTGTGTGTCTACAGAAGGTCCAGTTGTGATAGACACGGTTCGCCACTGCATTTGAGTATAAAGCTACAATAACTTATCAAATGATGCCCAGGTTTTCGTATATGATATCATCATTTTCTGTGCTCATACTGTCTGTAAGAGAGGAAGAGGACACAGAGCAGGAAGGGGTGGTGTTACAGGATGAAGAAAGACTAAATGGTGTTTTTGTTTTGCAGACTTGAGCATAAAGGTGGGCATATGGGTCAGGTTGGCTTTCATTTTTATGAGACACTGCCTCCTTCTTACTTATTGGCTCAGCATAAATGGGTTCATCATCTGCAAAAGGTATACGTGTTCCTTTGCGCTGAGTGACAGTATCCTGGACCAGACTGATTTTGTCGTACACCTCTGAGTAAACAGACTCTGGTTGATGGGTGGTAAAGCATGGCTTTTGAGCAGAGGAGTTAATGGGGGTGACAGATTCTCTTAAACCTGGGGGTTTGAGGGGTAACACACATGCAGGGTCTACATACAGAGCCGTTGCCGATGGCATTTTTGGTACAGATTGCATGCAGTCAGCAGGGTCAGCATATACAGCTTCTGATTGGCCACCAAGTGGAGCTCCGCAGTGACTGTTAGGTGTGGGTACCAGTGGAAGGGGCATCAGTGTGATAGGAGCTGGCTGCACTGACAAGCTCTCTGATGAACAAACCAAATCTCCCTGGGCATGTGCGCTCCCTTCTGAAGCAGTAGATTTACTTTCCTGTGCCCTCACTTTGTTCTCCACAATGGCAGCCATAAAGGTCCCATCTGGTATTTTGGGGAGAGGGGAATGAGCCCCTATGCGGGTCACGATAACTTTCTCCCCCTCTTGGTTTCGGTTGCTGAGAGGCACCGTTGAAGTCTTCGATTTGATGGTACTCTGAATCAGGGAGAATATTTTCTCAGCCTGCTGTGTCTCAAAGCGGAATGTTCCTGGACCGGAGTTACAGCGTCTACCTGCTTCAATGGTTAAGGCCAGCTGGTAAGAAAACACATGTCAAAACGCATGTTTTTAGCATTTTCATGTGAAAGCAAAGCAAACAAATAAAACACACCTCTTCTTATTCTAAGTGTAATTTTATAATTTAATCGACACCCTGTGAGTTGTTAAAGGTAACGTAAGGATTGTTTATGATCCTGAGACCCTTGCCTTATCTTTTCCATATCGTCTCAGCAGTTCGTAGGGCCATTCTCTAACAGTGTTCTTCTTCTCTGTTTCCCTCAGTAGGAGTGCCTCTCGCCCCACCTGCAGCCAATACGCTCCCTTCAGGCCGCAGCGCCACGCCGCGTCAGTCCTCTGAACCGTCACCCAGAACTCTGAGGATGGAAACAAAAAGATGAAATATTCTTTGTCATTGCTCTTCAACAAATCAAATATTATTTATTACAGTAAATATATAGCAACATTGGGTAACTGGCAACTGGCATGAATGCAGGTATTGTGAAAACAAGTAACCAAAGTTAACGGTATTAAAGTATAAGATAGTGATGGGAATTCCGGCTCTTCTTGGTGAGCCGGATCATTTGGCTCGGCTCACCAAGAAGAGCCGGCTCTTTCGGCTCCCAAACGGCTCTTCAGTTTACCACATTATACCTTTTATAATTAAATCAAATGTAGCCCTGTTTTGATGTATAGGCCTATGTGTACATATATATCACTTACATTAATCATGTGTATAGGCCTATGTGTACATATATATCACTTAAATTAATCAATACATCCTTTGAACTGAAGTATTCAAAAGTAAAAATTACATGTTTAATATAAATGATTTGCTGTGGCCAAATGTTTTCATTGCATTTACAGACCCTTGTAACTCTCTGATACCACCCAAAGAATGCACTGACTTGCTTGTAGAACCACGCTACACAAAACAGATAGCAACACCTATAAAAACTATTTTAAAAAAGGGGCTACTGTATAGACATTTTAAAATTATATTTAAAGAAAAGGCCGATTCTGTGAGCTGCAGCTGACCACGCCCCCCTGCAGGAGACGGGAGCGTGCTCTGAGATCAGCTGCTGGGGTCTCAGAAGAGGAGGAGAAAAAGAGATCTCCCTCCTCTGTGTTTTATACTTATAGAAGTAAGAAGAGAAGCAACGGGGCAGAAACCCTCCTTTTTACGCAGTGGTCCAGACATAGACATCAAACGGCAACACATATTCAGTTGATATTTACTTTGGCATTAGGGTAGGGATATCTAGATACTTTCCAAGGTTTGACATAATGAATTGTGCTACTTTTAAAGCAAGCAACGATGTTTTCAAATCTGTAATCAAAAAGCTCCTCAAAAGCACTATCGAAGCAGTTCCTGCCGTTGCTACGTTAGTTCAAACAGTAACAACGGACTATTTTTCTTTAGCGGATGCATGTCAATTTAAATAAATACATACAACTATTTTTTAAATCAATAAAATAATTTTCTAAATCCATAAAAGCATTTCAATTAATATTGGGAGTCATGTCGTTACTTTGTGGAGAATGTGGCCATGTAATAAGCAGGATAATGTGCACATTTCAGATTGCTTAATGTGCCTTCATGCCGATCTCGATCCCTCCGCAAAAAAAAAAAAGAACCGGCTCCCGTCGTTCACTTAAAAGAGCCGGCTCTTTGAGCCGGCTCGGTCGCGACCGACACATCACTAGTATAAGATTCTTGCCAAACTCATTAGAGGTAAGATGATGTACCTTGGAGGTGGGTATCAACGGTTTTGGTTGATTTAAAACCAAAAAGTCTTGGCTTTTAAAATATGACACCTTTAATGCGATATTCAGACGATGAAAACATTTCTCACCTACAGTGACCCCGAGCTGGGTCAGTGCTACATCCTGATTGATCAAGAAGTTCGAAAGCTAAGAGCCACGCCTTAAAGAGGTCCAGGATGTTGTCAGGAAATCAAGATCTGGCTCAGCGCCAGGCACAATTCCAGTCCTGTACAAGGTCAACAAGAACTGTCCGTTGTTACCAAGACAGCTGTGGAAGATCCTGAAAGTCATCTGGAACACCAATGAAGGCCCTTATGGATGACCTGACTTTCACCCATCGACTCAAGCTGGAAGATTCTGCAAGGAATTGATTGCCTGATGGGCAAGCATGAGGTTCAATCCTGGAAAATCGACGTGGCTGGTGCTGAAGAAAGATAAAGTCATGGATCGGTTCTGTTTTTGTCACGACTGGAGGGCAGAGTACATAGGACCCAAATGCAGAAGACCATTCTTTGAATTCAAAGTCCTTTATTGGCGGAACTGGGCCAGGCTCAGTATCAACTACCTGGACTCCAGCATGTGCAGAACTCTGCTGCTAGGGTCCTCCCTCATACCAAGCCCTGCAGCACCCCCACCCTCTGTCACCTCCACTGGCTCCTAGTCAAGTCCTGCATTCTCTACAAACTCCTCCCCCCTCCCGACAGCTGCGGTCCTCTGATACAGGTCAGCTCTCCATCCCCCGCAACTAACAAAAAAACCTCTGGCAACAGGGCTTTCAGCGTCGTGGCCCCCACCCTCTGGAACGCCCTCCCCCTTGAAATCAGGACCGCTGACTCAAAAAAGGACTCAAAACACATCTGTTTGTCAAGGCTTTCAGCCTCAATGAACTCCCCTCTCTACATTTTTGTGACCATCCTTTGTTTACTTCTGTTATTTAAATCTTGTTTTCTCCCCCCTGTGTTGTGACTGTTTTCCTTTAGTCACTCACTGAGTCTGAAAACCATGACGAGTCTGAAACCGTTTGCTGTTTCGCGCTGTGTGGATGAATCCACTCATTCAGTTCGCTCTCCGAATCTGAGTCTGCTGTTGACTCGTGAAGGATTATTTGAATTATTTGAAGTATTAAAGTAACGTGTTATGGCAGGAAAGTTAAATCTGGTATATTCATCTTAATGTCACCTTATATATATTCATGTGTGTTAAATTTGAAGGGACAAAGTATATTTTCCCTCCCCAATATATTGAGGTGAAGTCTTTGTGTTTAGAGAAGGATGGGAGCAGGGGACATCCTAATTTGGGGATAGCTCCAAGACTCTGGAATGTTTCCCTCATAAAAGAAGAGGGTGCGTTACACATGCTTGGGGCAAATATGTGTGTTTTCATTGCAGTAAATATATGTGCTGCATGATTACTGTTCAACTATACCTCTGTTTTTATTCTTTCAATGTGTGGGTACTAAATGGCTACAAACATTGTGGAGAAATTAGCTTAAACATGTTTTATTACTCTATATGAAATGGAAGCAGCTTTTATGACAGGGACGAGAGAGCTGGGGGAGGGGACATTCTTCTTAAGATTTTCAGCATGTCAATTATCAGGGAAATCTACTTGTTTTAAATAGATGTGTGTGGTTAATTACTTTGTATTAATAATAACAGTATTTGTAAAGGAAGCTGGAAATATACAATGTGAAACCTTTTATTTGAAGTAAAGATGTGAACAATAGCTCAAACAAATGGAAGGGCTGCAGGACAAATGAGTGTGTTCTCTATATTGGGCCTGTGTGAAGTTTGACTATTTGAAAAGCATCTCTAATACTGCTTAAGAGCATAGGTAATGTGTTCCTCATTATTATTGATATGAAAGTAATTTACATGTATTACGTATATTTAGCCAACTATAACAACTATATCTTAAAACATACTTTTAACTTGTGTGTGGTAACCTGAGGGGGGGAAGATGGACACAGGGACAAAGAGCCATAAAGGGGATGTGTGTGTGCTGGCTGCAAGATGTGAAATAAGATAAGGAAACTTGTTGGTTAGAGCAGGTTCGTACCAGACACCAAAAGGTGTCTGGTTTTCGTCAAACTGAAAGAGACTTTTTGTTTCCGGGTTTCTTCTGCTGTGTTGCACTGATTGGGTGCGACAGGCCATGTGTTGGTCTCTCCCAATAAGATGACCTCTGGGGGAAAGCACGCACACACCTCCTCCTGTGTTTTAGTATGAAAGCCTGTGTTTTCCTTGGGTTCGATCTCTTTTTCTTCAGGCTGAGCAGAGAGTAATACAGGAGAAAGAGCAGGAAGTACTTCCTTTGTATTTGCATTGTTACTTTGTATCATTAAAACAAGATTATTGTTTAACTTGCATTCTGGTGTTTCTTAATCGCTTCCTTTTTACGAATTTACCCAGCTTACCAAACGACACACGGAGACGAGGTTGGTTTTAAACATCCTCCTAATCTCCAACAACACACACACACAGAGAGAGAGAGCCGAGCTTGAATGACACAAGCACACGTGTATTTCCATGCAACTCTCTGATTGGTCTGGTGACTTATGGAATGCCATTTAAGCCAAAATTAAATAAATAATTAAATAAATACATATATATATAAATATGCCTATGAAATAAATAAATGAGGCAATAAATATGTATACATGTACATTTAAATACACATTTATTTATTTCATGGGACTTTTATTTCATAATGAGACATTTATTTCAAGAGACTTTTATTTCATAATGACACATTTATTTATTTCAAGAGACTTGTATTTCATAATGACATGTTTATTTATTTCAAGAGAATCGTATTTCATAATGACATATTTATTTATTTCAGATGACTTGTATTTCATAATGACGCATTTATTTATTTCAGGTGACTTGTATTTCATGATGAGACATTTCATGATGAGACATTTCCATTCCTTATATGCAAATGAACGGGGCGTG
>NW_011333170.1:0-2524 GCF_000735185.1 Notothenia coriiceps | reverse complement strand
GGGGAGAGAGAGAGTACGCTCATGAACTGTCAAAGGGGGAGCTCGTGAACTGTTAGCGCCGTGTTATGCATGCCCACAGCACCTTGCGGGAGCGCACACAGCGTAAAGTAAAAACTTGCAGACATTTCAATGATTTGTACGGCAAAGTTAGGTTTGGAAACGGTATAATTTCCTTTTTGACGGCATGCATAACGCCATAACACCGGAGCCTCGCTGCAGGGAAGCTTTGGCGCTGTTCCGAGTTTGATCTAATCTGTCAAAATGACGGACTGCTTTCAGAGGTTTGAAATCCGTCATAGACGGAAGATATTCGGTTAACGCAACCTCTGATTCTGAGCCCCATTTATTTTCCTCACGGACGGCAAAAAAAGTCAGACATCATACGATTTAAAAAATAAAAACATACTACCAATAGAAATACATTACTTTTAAAATCGTTCTGTGTGACACGAAAAAAGGGGAAAATCGTGTTGGTGAACACAAATCAATAGATTAAATGTCGTGACTATAACACGAAATGCTGTGAGACTGGGTTGGTTTGTGTACTGATCACATCTTATTTTTACCAGCTAACCTGACAGTTTGGATGAGATTAACACAAAACCCTATACAGGCAACCACATTGACATCTGTAGACCAGAATCAGATATATATCATAAAAAGAGATAGATTTTTTTTATTATTTCGGTCATTTTCTAATCAAACAGGTAATACCGTAATAGACACTATGGATAATTTTTACAACACTAGGCAACATTTTCCAAAGGCATTAAACTCAACATGATTTATCCTGGTACTTCTATGGTAAATCTGAACAATGTTTTATGTCCCCTGGTCCATTGGGGTTTAGGGAATCTGTGAGTACGACGGTAAACGTTTTGCTAAAGCTGATTGTTGTGTAAATCAAACCCAGAGGAATGGGGATATGAACCTGTCGTGTTTTAGAGTCTTCACAGTAAAGTAAGTGTCATATCCATCCATTTCATGGCAATATGTGAGGTCAATAATGTCACAAATGTTTCCATAAAGCACCAACTGCTGCAGAAACACGGATAAACATTGACCCCATTGAAATGAAGCCAGCCTTCTTTTTATTTCTCATTCTTGACAAAATCCCATTCTTTCCTGCAATTTGTAGATCTTCAACACTGCCTTAATGTGAAAGTTGTAGCACATTGTGAGACTCGGAGAGAGAAAATTACCAATAAAAATCAATACTTCTCTTCCTCTTTATGGACAATTTTCCTCATTGTTTTGTTTCCACCCTCACCATCCATGTTGTTTTATGAGACAAAAAACACTTCCTCTCTACAACTCTACGGATCACAGGCTAAGAGAGCTAGATAGGTAGTCATGTTGAACCATTAAGCGAGGCAACACTATGCAGCATAAAACATGGCTCATAGATATCAAACACATCTTTTTTTAAGGCTTTACTTAAAAAAAGTTTGGCAGAAAATGATAGTTCACCAAATGTAACTCAAACATTGGCATAGAGAATTATGATGTATCAGGTATTGGTACATAAACAGGTACATCTGTTGTTTATCTTTTCATGGAGTTTTGAAAGAAAAACAATTTACACCCACAAGTCATGTTCAATTGCACTAATTTAGCGAGAAGGCTGCAAAGTGAGCAAAGAACAAGCTATTTACTATTCAGCTGAAATAATTCAGTCATATGGTATTTAAAGAGTGTATTACCTGTTGATGATGAAGACAGCATCAACGCAGATGGAAGAGAAACAGAGAAAGAGAGAAAATAAATTAGAAGGTTATCACAATACACTTTTCACTTACAGGGAAACTTGAAGAGATTCTGTAGAAATGCCTGAGTCTGCTGTAGTACATGCACAAGACCAGAGGACACAGAGAAAGAGATTTGCTCTATCATTGTTCATCTCATTTTGGAGGAAAGTGATATCCTAATACAGGGGTTCCCAAACTTTTGCCATGTCAAGGACCCCCATAGCATTATAAACATTTGTTTTAAATGATGAGTACATTATGATGGAGAATATGACAAATTAATCATACAGCTTAATACATTTTCTTAATATATATTTGTATTAATAATTAATAATCAGTTATTCTCAGTTATTCTTCTAATTTTTTTTTGTATTTATCTTTTGTTTGTCATTCATTACATTGATTGTGTCTTCTGTTATAAACATTCTTAACACAATATTAAACAGTAATATCAACAGTAAACATATTTTTAAAGCATTTTTAAAGTGATTTCTGTCTTTATAATATTATATAATTTTGAACAGTAATATGAACAATTAACATATATATTTTGCATTTTTGAAAGCTACTTATGCCTTAATAATATTATATATAATATTCAACAGTAATATTAACAATAAACATATTTACAGTATATTTAAGCAATAGCTCACGACAGGCCGTGGTATATGTTCATTATATCCGCTTCGCATCGGGCCGAACCACGCCCCTTAGCTGTGATATAATGAGCATATATCACGGCCTGAAGTGAGCTATTGCTTTTATAAAACGGTTAC
>NW_011333169.1:3841-11398 GCF_000735185.1 Notothenia coriiceps | reverse complement strand
TTAGAAGTGCAGTTTGTGCAGAAAATATAGGTAAAGTATTCAAAGTTATCATAATGATTGTGCATTAAAATGTAGTGAAAGTACTTAAGTTAAAAGTCTTCATTGTGCATTAAAATGTGTATTTAAAATACTTAAAACATACTAAAAAGTACTCAAAGTCCTCCAAAAAACATTCAAAATCATCCAGGGTTTTTCTGGTTTTCACTGGACAGGAATGAATAACTGTGAAAGTAACTTAAGCTTGCAGACAAGAGTAGTGGAGTGAAAAGTACAATATTTACCTTTGAGGTGATGTGTACGACACACGGGAAATGGAAACACAGATGAAAAAATTGTTTAGTCTATAAAATCTCCAAAAATAATAAAGAAATGTCAGAAAAGTTTCTCAAAATCCAAGCTAATGCCTTTAAATTTCAATCAAAACTAACATATATTCAGTCTCCTATGATACAAACAGAGAAAAGCTGAACCTATTTAAGAGTCTGAAAAATGCATTGTCTGCTATTATACTGTAGTTTCCAAAAACATCTCGGTGGATCGACTAAACGCGTCACCCCTTAACAAAGACAGAGTACAAAACCTTCGTTTTTTAGGTCATAGTTATTTAGAATTCAACTAAATATAAACATAAGCAGATGATTGATGGTGCCGCAGTCAGCCTGAGGACAGAGAGGAGTTGTATTTCCGTACAGTGAGTCCTGCAGACAGAGGGTCAGGTTACAGAGAACACACAGTCTGAACAGGTAGAAGGACAGGTGAGGCAACACACACATGTTGTTGTTGGTCTGTGTGTCGGTACAGTATGACACAAAGAGAGGATCAGCTGGGGCAGACATTCAGGAACACAGGGTCGGGTTTCTGTGGAGTTTCCAATGACACACACTCAAGATAATAACAAGTAAAAGCATTACATTCAAAATCTCAATGATCAGATAAATATACTTAGAGTAACACAAGTGAAATCATTATTCTGCAGAAAAGAGGCCTCTATTTGTCAGAGGTGTAAAGTCACTAAGTAGATTTATTCAAGTACTGTACTTAAGTACACTTTTGAGAGACTTGTACTTTACTTGAGTATTTCCCTTTTGTGCTTTTACTCCACTACATTTATGTAATACCTTTAGTTACTTAACAGATTTGGATTAATTATGTGAAATATAATCATATATTAATGTGAAATGGACCAATCTGCACAATGACTACTCTTACTGTCGCTACTTTAACTATATTTTGATGATAAATACTTTTCTACTTTTACTTTAGTTACATTTTTGAATGCAGGACTTTCACTGTAACAGAGTATTCCTACACTCTGGTACTTGTACTTTTACTCAAGTACAACATCTGAGTACTTTTTCCAGTGGTGGGAAAAAGTAAAAAAAGTATTAGGCCTAAGTACCACACTGTATTTACCCCATAACCCCAGTAGACAGACAGCAGGTGTATCTGACCTACCTTTGTTATTTAAAAAGTGTTCCTCTCTTCTCAACGGAGGTGAAGCCGTTAGTATCCGTCTCTCAGCATCTGTTTTCCGGCGGTTTTTGACACTCCCTTCTTCGTCACTGTTAGCAAGCTAACCCGGAGCTAATGCTAATAGCAACACTTGTATGCTAACGTTCACCAACGGCCCGAAGTTACCATTAACTTTTGTTTTATTATCATCACAATGAGAGTAACAGAACCCTTTTAGTATTTTTTCTTAATTATCACATTTTTTGTGACATTAAACAGAATATATTTGACTGGTTTTGAGAGTTTTTGTATATAACGTAGCCTACAGTAAATAGCTTCACCTGCTCCAACTGTCACCTGCCCGGGTGCAGTACCACTTCTCACCATATAATTAACACTATCACTCTCATTGACAAGCCTGGGGGCGCTATTTCACCACTTTAAACTAGAAATACTGGGAAAAAAAGTTTTGAGGTCCTTTCTCCACGTCATTTGGTTACCTACAGATTGAGGTTGTTAGTAAAAAATCAAACTAACTGATACATGAAATGATATATTTGTAGACAAGACTCATTGATCCTAGTTGGAATCCACCTTAGCTGCAAAATGAAGTATCTGATAACATAAAATAAATATTTAAGCTGAATGTGCTGGGTTTCATGACTTGATTCAGGAGGAAACATGTTCCTTGAACCCCAACTGTGTGTGTGTGTGTGTGTGTGTGTGTGTGTGTGTGTGTGTCAATAGTAGGACAGGAAGGACAGACTTGTGTGTGTGTCTGTGTCTCATGCAGCTGCACTCTGATCCTGGAAGGACGACAGTTTAATTATAGAACGAGATACATGTCGAGATAATATCTGCTGCTGTCTCTCTCAGTGTGTGTGTGTGTGTGTGTGTGTGTGTGTGTGTGATCTTGAATGTCTATGTTCTAACCTCCACCCAATGACTGTTATATTTCTTGGATATACATGAACAAAAAAGACATACAAACAGAGCCCCAACTTGACACCCACAACCAATAAGATATTCAAAATACTTACTTAAAATAAAAAATAAAAGAGACCCAAAATGACTTTATAGACACAACAAAATGACCCAAAGGAGACACAAAGCAATAACAGGAGGAGATTGGCTATAAAAAAAACTACAAAGAGACACAAAATGAAAACGAGATAAAAAATTACAACAAACAGACAGAAAATGACTGTCAGACAGAAAGACCATACAGTGAGTCAAAATTACTATAGAGACTCAAAACAACTTCAAAAAGACTCAAATTGACTGAAAAGAGAATCAAAAAACTGCAAAGACACTCCCAATGACACAAAATGAGGAAAATGACTAGACAAGAAAATTACAAAGAAATAACAAAAATGTCCCCGAAGACAGACAGATAGACAGACCTGCTTCGTCCGAGTGTTACTTTTAATTAAAACCACATTTCTTATTTCTTAGAACTCATCATCCACTTCCTCCCCTTCAATTAACCCCGGCACCGGCCAATCAGGCGCTATCTCGTTAAGGCGGACCCCGTCACCCCTCTAATCTGTCTCTCTCTCTCTCTGCGGGACAGGAAGTGCCCGGCAGCTAATTAGAGCCCCCACCCCCCTCTGAGGGCCCCAAACTCCTTCACCTCCATCACTAAAACTTTACTGAGAGCAGGAAGAGTTTTTAATCAACAAAAACAGAGAGCATCGTGGGAGCTGATGTATTGTCACCTGCAGAGAAAAACAAAAGCGAACTTCGTTCAACTTTCCGCCGATTTGATGAGAAAAATTAACCCTCACTTTAAGACAATAACACCAAAAATGCTTCTTCTCCCTTCATTCCTCACTCCTTTATTAAGCATTCAGTCCAGGAAGTAGACAGAGCCCGTCAGAAATACAATTGATTCTTGTTTTGCTTTTTTTTTTTTTACATATATAAACTTTACTTAATTCAAAAACATAACATATACAGTGGGGCAAAAAAGTATTTAGTCAGCCACCAATTGTGAAAGTTCTCCCACTTAAAACGATGAGAGAGGCCTGTAATTTTCATCCTAGGTATACCTGAACTATGAGAGACAAAATGAGAAGAAAAAAAAAAATCCAGAAAATCACATTGTCTGATTTTTAAAGAATTTATTTGCAAATTATGGTGGAAAATAAGTATTTGGTCAATAACAAAAGGTCATCTCAATACTTTTTTGCTCCTTCTTATTCATATTGTGTTGTAATTTGCATATCCCTTTTAGTCCCTGGTTAGTGTTTCTTCTTGCCAAATATATGTATATATATATATATATATAATTAATGTTTGTTTTAAAATCTCATTCTCTCGTTATCTGGCAAAAAACGTTCCCACAAGGTTAATAAAGTAACATCTTATCTAGTAACATCTAATAACCCTAAACACCACAGAAAATATTGATAGTTTATAAAGTGAGTAAGGTATTAAAAGGATAATCATTAGCTCTGTTTAACTTGGGCTACTGTTGATCATTGATAATTCACTAAAACTAGATTTAAGTCCAATGTTTTTTTCACATTAATAGAAAACAATTTGTCCTGAAATGTGTGAACATGCAAAGGAAAACACGGACTCATCGTCTCCAGACAATAATTTTTATATCATATTTTCTCATGTTACAATAATTAGCGTCATAATCATCAGTCTCATAAATAGATCGGTTGATTCTTCATACAGTTAGAAGTCATATCACAGCGTGTGTATATATATACAGATTTAAACAAACAAACAAAGCAACGGGCCGAGTCACTGTCCAGCACATAGACCGATCCCGCTCAGTCAGTCTCAGTGAAAGAGGGAAAACTTTTAAGCGTTTTCAGTGCAGCTGAAACCTTTCATTGTCATTAAAATTCATATTCAAAGATCATATTTCTCTACATTTACCTTCATTTAAATATTTAATAATGCCTTCAAGTTTGGGTCTTAAGGATCTGAGGTTGAATAAAAGCTGCCTGAAAACAAGTCGAGTTTTTCTCACTCGCTCTGAGAAGTTCAGACTGAAATATATATTTTCATTTGCAGTGTACAAACAAAAAAATAAAATAGAAATGTTCAGGCAGTTACAACATAATGCTACAAGCATAATATCCAGGATTTAGTCAGAGCCCGGTCACCAGAAGCAGCCAATGCAATAGGTTCAGTCCAGGATGTAGTCAGGGTCCAAGTAGCAAACAAAGGTAGAGCCAACAGGAAGTGTGTGTTAAGTCTAACTTCATCCATTTGTGTTACAGAATCACAGATTTGAAGATACAGTCAAAATAATAAGGTACGTTGTTTCAAACAGGAAGTAGAGAGTCCAACAGAAAACATGGAATAGCAGGCTGACGGTTTCACTTTTTTGTTGTTGTTGTTGCACCATTTGGTGTTCCCAGTAGGGATGGAAACAAGTCACAACAAAATTAATAGCGCAAGACAAACAGTTCTTGTGATTCAAGAGAACAGAATTATCCAAAACAAACAAAGCAAAGAGACAAGACAATCATTTCAGTTTTCATTTTCCAACCCAGACTTAAATAAACCAGACGCCCCAGAGGACTGACTTAAAAAAAGCAAATTTCTTTAACTAATTGTATTCTCATACATCGGAAAAATAGTTAATGTGACATTTTTGCATGCACTTAAATTCTAATTATTCTGATACATGTATGACTTCTCTTTTTTTGGTCTTAAAGTCTTAAATGCATTACAGTGATGAGGACAGTCTTTAAAATCCAGCAAATAGCCTGAGCCATGTCACATTACTGTAATGAAACGTATTCAGTGACAGGAGACGGAGGTGGATTTCCAACAAGGATTTGTTTTTCATTGCAGATTTTGGAACATGAATAAAAAAAGGTAAAAGTCCCACATAATAACCGGGAAACAAAAACGTGTCTTTCCAACAAACAACCAAAAGACACAAAACATGTTCAGGAAATACCCATGGCCCAGAAACAACCACAAAAACAATATTCAATCAATTAACATATGAGTGCAGTTTGTTTTTGCTCCATGCCATAGCCTAGGCCGATGAACACACATTGATTAAATGAGTTCAAGTGAGTTTTTAGAAAATATGTCGCACATTATAATTTGCGTTGAATGTTGTTTGCAGGAGATAGCTTAACAAGTTTCATGTTTAGAGAAACAAGAGTTGTTATTTCTGCAAAGCTACAGACTTTTCGTACATTTCCCGGTCACTGATTATTTGTTGATGTAGCTAGTTATAGTTGCTCCACTAACTGCCATGTATAAATGGAAATCTTACTAAGAGATGAAAAGGGGCAACAGTTTATCCAATATCGATAAAAAAAATGCCATACCATCAAATTTGCCATTGGTCACTTTGGCAGAAAAACATAAGAGAATAGAGCCAAGGTGAAAAAAACGTTTTGCCATTTAACAAACAGCTCCACTAACTTATTATCTGTTGCTTTAGGTTTCTGTCACATTGCATGGCTTTCATCATCAGGAAGAAGAACTGAAATAATCTCTGTTACATCTGAGGAGATATTATGAAATGTGGCTGAAATCTTGGGTCAAATTTCAGTTTTGAAGAAAGGAAAAATTATCTTAAAACGTCAATGAAATCGTAGTTACAGTCGGTTATGAATCTCTGCAATCCAGGTCATAGACAGACCCCCGGGGCATTTACTACTGAAGCGTTTAGTTGCAGACAGGAAGCCCAGTAAATAGCCAGATCACAACAGAGTTACTGAACATAAACAATGAAATAAATCATCCATTCATTTATATACCAGGCAACTGTTTTCCAGGACATAGCCCAGACCCGTAAGCCAGACTTTAAAATCTTAAAGGTGCTTTTCTGAAATCACCTTCGGACAGAAACAAGCATAAAGTAAAGCGTTACAGTCAGTTACAATGTTTGTTTTCCAGGTTGTAGCCAGGGCTCAGAGGAACTGAGTGGTACAGTCTAATTACAGTACATTCAATAGCAACACAAATGAACTGACCAAACTTTCCCATTCCCGTCTTGTCTTTAGTTTCTTCTTCTACACCTTTCAAAACCGGTCTGAGGTCACAAACGCAGGGAATGAAAGAGGAAGAAATGTTGTTTCCAGGTGTTAGTCTGAGCCCAGCCCAAACTCTCCAGTTGAGGTGATCAGCAGTAGTGAGAAGGAAGGGAAGGGACGGATGTTTCCAGGCGATAGTCTCATCCCGACCCGGCAGCACCGCCACCATGATTCTCTTTACTGAGACGGACTAATTCCTGGGACAAAAGCTCCAGGTCCTGCAGAGAAAGTGGTTATTTTACAATTGGGCTGCCACTTACAAATATTCTGTCTGTTGATTTATCTGTTTTGATTGATTTCTGTTGTCTATAATATGTCGGACAAGTGGAAAAAGTGTCAAATGTCTTGTTTATTCTTAGTGTTGGTTTAGTGATATTTCGAAAACCATGAATATATTAAAGTACGAGCTGACCAATATTATGATTCTTCTTGAGACTTGCATTTATGTGAGATAAATTCAGCAAGTGTTCATCAAAGCCACAAACAGAAAACGTTTATCTTGTCTGTTAACTGCAGTCTGTGTGTGTGTGTGTGTGTGTGTGTGTGTGTGTGTGTGTGTGTGTGTAACCTGGACCTCCCTCTGGGTGATGTGTCCTCCTACACACTCCTCAAACACGGCTACACCCCCCCCGCTTCACACACCAGACATTTTTAAAACTGTGCTGTCCTTGCTCATTGTCATGGGAACAGTTACCACCACCACTTAACTACGCTTTTTACACACACACACACACACACACACACACACACACACACACACACACACACACACACACACACACACACACACACACACACACACACTTAAAGCGTTACGTAACGTTGTCTAGCATTGAACTACATTACCCAGAAACCCTTTGATGCAGTGATGTCACACTTCTCAGTTCCCTCATTTATTTATGTTTCTGTGTGTTGAATGTTTGTATGTAATGTTTAAACAATAAATCAATGACATAAAATGTATTGATGACAATGTTTGCAACAAAATACACATTTTAATCGACAAAAATAAAATATTTTTAGTAGGTGTGTGTGTGTGTGTGTGTGTGTGTGTGTGTGTGTGTGTGTGTGTGTGTGTGTG
>NW_011333169.1:0-3741 GCF_000735185.1 Notothenia coriiceps | reverse complement strand
CCCGGCTTCACCAGATCTCGCAGCACCGAACCCAGACCGCCTCTCTCCGCCAGAACGCCCCCGTGACCCCCGTGACCTCCGTGACCTCCAACGGCACTGCCCGAAAACCCTAGGAAACGAGAAGAGGACTGAGTGTCTCCAGCAGAATCGATAAGAAACTCTCTCAGTTTGTTCTTGAGAGATTTCCACTGAGACGAGTGGAAGTCCTCTGCTGTCAGACTGTGAGAAGTTCATTCGGTCGTATCGTTCTCCTAAATCTCGCTTCTCTTAAACTGCTGTTGGAAAAGTTACAAATTGGAGATGTCCTGATGCACTATTACGTTCTTAACCAACCACAGCTGCTCTTTCCCTGCAGGTGAGCTGGAGGATTAATCCCACTTTGATCATGAATTGGAGGCGTGTGGAAGATTACCAGCACAAGCCACGCCCCCTAAACAACCTGTAAACAACACATAACACTGAAGCTGTGTCCCAATTCAGAGGCTGGGTCCTCCGCGGACTGCGAAATGAGACGGTCTACGGAGCATGTCCTTGTACGTCACCGGCAGTTACCCCTACATTTTGCCACCCCCGTCACCTAGCAACCAGCTGCAGTACAAGTGCCGGTAATAATTTCTGACACTAGGCAAAATATTTACAAACTGTTTTCAAAACTGTTCAATATGGAGTCAGATCCTCAGGAGGATGCGGCCGCTGAATTGGGACACAGCTTATAGGCTGTAAGAAGTAGAAGAACTAAGGTATGGTTCCTCAAATGAATACAATAACATGTGTTTCGTTGCTATGGACAACCAGTGTAAGGTACTGTTAAAACTTGACTTTATATTGACTGCTTTCTTGTTTCTTCTCAGACTTAAGAGAAAGCAAACATAAGGAACCTTTGGAGGACCCCAGGAATCAATGCAATACTTCAAAAGGAGGAACAGATGGTGGATAGGAACATAAAACAGATGGTCCGTTTATCTCTTCCTGCACGTGGCCCAATGTAATGTGCATTAAACACAATAATAAAGCTGTAGGTATCGGCAAAAAAAACAAAAACACCTTTTTAGAAAAGTTTTTTAACAGCTGATGCTGCCTTCAAGCTCCCAGGAAATACAACGAATCGTTTACAGAGAGCTGTCCGAAGGGGATGATACAGGAAAACAAAGATAAACAGTGAAGTGGGAATAAAGCTCTGTCTGAAGGGGAAAAGCTCGTCTGCACAATCTGTTCGTGTCCTGAAGGCCTCGTTGTTAAACCATAAGCAGTATGAACTCTCTCTCCTTGAGTTTCCTCAGTGAATCCATCAATCCATCCATCAACCAATCAATCCATCCATCAGACTGTCCTTATCGTCCTCGAGGGGTTAATTAAGTTGTTAGCCACATGGCATCAGTCCATCAGATCAGATAACACGACTCAGAGTGATCGGTTCCAGCAGCTCTGTGAGGCTCTGTTAGCACACACTGTGTAGTTTAGCTCGTTAGCAGAAAGATGAAGTTGCGATGACGCAGATGATCTCATTCATTCTGCAGGAATTTGTTCATGAAGCAAAGTACACGAGATAATGTTGGAGGACCAGATGATCACCAAAGTTATGGATCAGTATTCATATTTACTTTGAGGGTAACGTGAATAATAAACCACATTTCCTCTCCATCCATCCGGGAGTTTGGATATTTCAGACTGGACCAAAGTAAAGACACACTTTAACATCCACAGCAACTCGAGCAGGAACAACATCAACTCCTTAAAGAGGCCCTATTCAACTTTTTGGGGTTTCCCTCTCCTGTAGTTTGTTCTATAGGTTTGTGTGCATGTAAATCAGGGGTGTCAAACTCAAGGCCCGGGGGCCAAATCCGGGCCGTGACTTCATTTTAATGCGGCCCCACAAGAGCTTGCAAAGAATATAATATGTTTATTATACGGTTACAGGCCGCTTTACAGAAGCACGTTGCCCATGAACTACATGTCCCACAATGCATCTCAAATAAGAATTTTTTCTCAGAATTCCACTTTTTTTCCTTCAAAATATGCCTTTTTCCGTAGAATTTGACTTTTTCTCAGAATCTGACTTTTTTTTCAAAATGTTACTTTTTTTTCAAAATGTCCCTGAAGAGACTTATGAAGTTTGTACCCTATCCGATAATAACCCAATGCTGAGGCAATAAAGTAATATAATACGTTATTTTATATATCGTAATTATTTATATATGTATTTTTGTATAGTCTTATATATAAAACTGGCCCTTTGAGTGCTACCATGATGCGAATGTGGCCGAGATGAAATTGAGTTTGACACCCCTGCTGTAAATGGTCTTCGAGGCTAAAATCTCTGTGTTGAGGGAGGGGTTTTATTTTATTTTGTGTTTTAATTCCAGCAGGAAGCAGGAAGACACGACAGATGGCACAAGTGAAAATGAGTTTCTTGTACAACTCAGTGCTTCACGTGATATCCCAAATTAGGTGACTGCATCTTTTGACATTTTATCCACGTCCACGTATTGCTGCTCTGAATGTGTTGAAAATGCGTGTGTCCTCGTTGAGGGCTGTAGACGTGCAGACAAACCTAACGTAGGGGATAGTTTACCTTCTGGCATGTAAACAGATTGTAGGTATGTACGTAGGTAAGTATGTTTATCCAACTGGGAGTCTGATCATCTGTCCGGCCACATGCTGTGTACGCTGTTGTTCTGCAGCTTCACTAATGATCCTGTTTGTCTCCGCGAGGCTCTGACCTCCCGCTGTAACGACATGATGAATGTGATGTTTGCAGAAAGCTGACAGGAAACAGATGTTGACGCTCCTCAGGAGTCCACTACCTGTCAGACGAGCTGAGGGGAGTCATTCAGAGAGCTGCTGATTTACAGGCGGGGTACTTTCATTAAGTTGTATTCACACAGCAGGAAGTGAAGAAATCGGTTTTTTAAATGGTTTTGGCTGCATGTGAGCTGAAGGAAGACGAGAGGAGGAGATACGTTGGGAGTTAAGAGAAGATAGGAAAGGATTCAAGGGTATGAGAGGAGAGGAAGGGAACGGAGGAGGCAACAGAATACAGGAGAGAGGAGGGAAGAGAAAAGGAAACAAGTCAAGAGAGGAAACGAGAGGAGAAGGTTAGAGGAGATAAGGAGACAGGTGAAGAGAGGAGAGGCAGAAAGTTAGGAAGGAAAGGAACCATGAAACAAGGAGACAGGAAGGGGAGAAAAAAGACAGTAAATGATGAGAGAAGGAAAGGAAGGAGATAATATAAATAGGGAAATAAGGCAAGGAAAGAAGGGAACAAGAGAGATGAGGAAAGGAACGGAGGAGACAGAAGAAGAAAGGAGATAAGTAACAAAGGGAACAAAGTAAAAAGAGAGGAGAAAAGAGGGAAAGAAGTGGGTACATGAGAAAGATAAGAGAAAAGAGGAGGATACGAGACAAGGAAGGAGGTGGGATAGGAAAAGTAGAGAGATTAGGCAAGACAGGGGAGGAGAGAAGTTAACGAGAGGAAAGGAAGGGTCAAAAGGAGAGAGAGAAGGAGAAACTAGTCGAGGAGAAAAGTGGAAACGAAAGGAGCTGACGAAGGATACAAGGTAACGATGGAGAGGAGGATGTGAGGTAACACAGGGGAGAAGGGAAGGAAACAAGAGAGGATAGGAAAGAAGGATGTTGGTTTGTTGTGTTTTGATGAAGATCAGTTTTAAATTAGACACACGCTCACTCATCACATCTGACGGCATAAAATAAGACTTGGTGTGTGTGTGTTTGTGGTAGCTG
>NW_011333168.1:0-2802 GCF_000735185.1 Notothenia coriiceps | reverse complement strand
ATTTCATATTCCAGCTATTCCTCAAAAAACATGTTTTGGATATCATGCCATTCATATTTTAAATGTACATTTTAAGAAATTGTAGTTTTTGTATTACTACCCCAAGCTTCCATAAGTGGGTCAAAAATGGAATTTCGTTTTTTTCAAAATGTAATTTTTTTTTCTAAAATTATAAATAGTGAAAATTAAATATAAAATATTTCTAGTGTGAACCAAAATATAACACTACATATTATACAAGTGATTTTTCTTAACCAAAATGACAAAAATGGCATAAAAACACATATTATTCTAATACGGGTCCTTTTTGACCCACTTATGGAAGAGTGTAGGGTCCAGTCACTCGGGCATCTAAGGGTCAATCAAACTGCCTTAATGAGTCATTGTTAACCAGAATTGACATATTGATAGAATCAGATGCACACGATTGTGTTGTTAACAGATGTTTTTCTTTAATTGCATGTTTTTGGTTAGAAAAACACAGAAGTTCTGAAAGCAGCTCCATGTAGAAACTACAAATGTACAATATCAGCAGTCTGCATGGAATCCAGAGATGGTAAAGAAACGGACAGGACATTTAAATCTGCATGGCTGTTAGATTTAGCATCTTAACAACTCAAGGTGGGAAAACAGGTTTTACTCAGTCTTTACTTGGTAACAAAGGGAATTCCTTTTTCGAATAAATCCTTATCAACCGGATAATCACAGCTTGGTCCAAGAACAACTCGTCGTAGGCATCACAACTGAACCGAAACAACAACTTGCAAATGGGTTCATGGTCATGTAAACACGACAGAAACTTTAGCCGTTAAAGAAAAAAACATTTGATAAACTATGAATGAAAAATGTTAGCTTTACAAAATGTGTAGAAAAATCTCCTCAGCCCTTCAGATGTGAGCAGTCCGACCGTAACGACATTTAACATGTGAACAAGACAAACAGTAGAAATGTACTTGAGTCCTCTACAGCTCCATCAGAGCTTTGATGTCATCAATGCGAGACGTTTTCCTGTCCGTGTTCGTGGAGCCAAACGCCTTGTCCACCATCTCCTGCTTCTGCTTCTGGATCTTCACCATGGTCTCCTCCACTGAGTCCTTCACAAGGAACTGCAGCAACAAACAGAGGAATCATAACATATATATATATATATAAACATAATGAATACATTTAAGTCTTAATGGTATAATAACTATAATTAAACGGCGTATGCTGGAGCTGCTTAGGAACATGTGAGATACACTAAGCTCTGCAGCAAAACAATAAAACAAACGTACTAAATAAACAGTTTAGAAATAAATAGATAGATAGATGGATGGATAGATATATGGATGGATGGATAGATGGATGGATGGACAGATAGATGGATGGATGGATGGATAGATGGATAGACAGATAGATGGACAGATAGATAGATAGATAGATGGATAGATGGATAGATAGATAGATAGATTGATAGATAGATAGATGGACGGACGGACAGACAGACAGACGGATAGATGGATAGAGAGATGGAAGGACAGACGGACGGATAGATGGATGGATAGATAGACAGACAGATAGATGGAAGGATAGATAGATAGATAGACAGACAGATGGATGGATAGAGAGATGGAAGGACAGACGGACGGATAGATGGACAGACAGATAGATGGATGGACAATGTACATAAGACAAATTAAGACACAAGAAATAAACAGTCCAAAATATTTCAGAAATAGAAATAAAATAGCATTATCAATAAAAAAAGTTAAAGAATATAACATTTAAATAAATATATATACATGTGGAAATCCACATTTGCAGTAACTAGTTTTGAGTAAATAGTAACTCGTTTTCAGACCTTGGTGACGACCACTCTCCTGGTCTGTCCCAGGCGGTGGCAGCGGTCGATGCACTGCTCCTCGGTCGCAGGGTTCCACGCCTTAAACACAAACAATCAGAAGTAAACATGCAGTTTTTAACCCGTAACATTTCCTCTGCAGGGTTTCTTCATTTATTTAGAGGACGACGGCTCAAACAGTAGTTACTGTCATCAATTATGGCGTCTGATCAGTACAAACAAAAACACACTCTCTGCTCTTTCCCGCTTTCTTTTTTAGTGTTTTCTTTCTTCATAAAAGTGTATTAATCAGTTTTGTTGTTGGCAGAGATCTTCTTTGTTTAATGCATGTGATTTACTTTAACTGTAACAAACCTGCCTAGTGTTGTCGTGTGATCCCTGCACATACACTGCTGTATATACTGTATTTACGCTCAGTGTATTTATTCTTATTTATACATCTATTTACCTACTTGTATCATTTATGTTACTGCTGATAGATGTGTATATAACTGACTGTTTGCACTCTGGTTAGACCCTCTTCATTTCACTCTGCTTGCATTCTGTAATGACAATATAAAGTAATCTAATCTAAAAACACTGCAGAAGATTTGAATACGTGATACAATCTGAGCACACAGTTACACGTGCCATCAAATCAGGAATATAGTGAATATCATTTTCACAATGCCAGTACATTCTTCGTGTGATTATTATTACTTATGTATTCTGTTGGGGAATCTTTTGGTTAGGTATTCAACCTTCGACCCAGTTCATCATTTTCTCTCTTTCCCCGTGGCATAGGTCTACGGCCTTGGGTATTGCTGCTATCTCTTAAGGAGGGGCAGCATTGTTGTTGCCAGCTTATGACCGAGCACAAGCTGACATGAGATAGTTTATTGTTCAGGGACATCTAGAAGCTAGTTCCCTGGCGCACATTCTTTTCTCTGGACGACAGCAGTTAGATTCAGGGTCCATATTTG
>NW_011333167.1:0-2094 GCF_000735185.1 Notothenia coriiceps | reverse complement strand
CACTCCCTTAAGCAGGTAACATCATATTGTTTCTAACACATCCTCTTCCACTTGCTGATGCTCACACACACACACACACACACACACACACACACACACACACCGAGTAGACACACGCAAAAATGCACATGTACATTTCACATGCACACACGGGCATACTCCCTCGCTGCGCCTTTTTGAAGTATGCAGATAATTTATTCGTGTCATGATGCCTGATTTCCCATCTGCTACTGGGACCCTGAGCAGCTGGAGAGCTAGAAAGAGGGAGGGAGGCAAGGAGGGATGGAAGAGAGCGTGAGGGAGGGGAGGCAGCTGTAGAGGGTCCCAACAGCTGGTAACCAGTTGCCTGTCACAGAGCGGACTGGGGAGCAATGAGGAGAAGGAGGGAGAGGATTTAGTCTGCAGGAGGAAAAATGAGGTGTCAGCCGGTTTGTTTACCAAGGTTAGCTTGCAGGACGGGGGAGGGAAATGAAGCAACAGGGAGTCAAGGAGAGAGGGAGGAGGTGGTAGCCATGGATGGACGGACAGATCCGCGCTTCCCCCCCTGCTCTGTAATCTGCCATTACTGACAAATTCAACCCCCACACTGCAGTATTGACAGGGCAGCAGTGCGAGTGTTGATGCGAAACATTAGCAGAAACATTTCACTAAGACTGATTCATATTAGATGTGATTGAGCTTAGAGCTGAAGCCGTACATTGATTAGTCAATAAATCAATCGGCGAGTCATGATAATACTTTTCTTAGTCTTCTATGGCAGTAACTTGAATATCATTGGGTTAATCGACAATGAACGTAATTGTTAGTTGCTGCCCTAACTGTTTTTCATATGCTTTTAAAACCAAATTGGGGCTGCAAATGATGATTCCTTTGATTATTAAGTTGTCTTAGTTATCCTCTTGGTCTTTTTTTCGACTAAGTTTTTATTTTAGTTCCATTATATAGACACGTTTTTTGTCAACTATTTTGTTCCATTAGGTTAAATCTAAGGAGTTAATAAATGGAAAAATGGTACAAAAAGAAATCAATAAAAAAGTTAGAAAATACCCCAGAAATAATAGACATATAAAAAGATAAATACATAATAAATAAATGTATGTAAGTGTATACAAGGTTATAGTGAAAGATGTCCATCACAACTTCCCGGTCCCAAGTAAAAACCCCAAAGATATGAGCTTATAATAAGCAGAAGATTCTCACATTTGAGATGCTGCTTTTTTTGATAAAGATGCTCTTAGTTAGACAATGAAATTACTGTAACACATCTGTAAATAATAAAGCAATATATATTTCCAGGGCTCAACGCTAACTTTTAAAAGTGGTTGCCAGGCTGGCAACCAGGCATCAGCTTTTGGTTGCCAAAACTGAAAATATGGTTGCCATTTTTAGTCACCTTATATTTTAAATAATTAAGATACTATACAGTTATACATCAACTTAATAATGAACATGTGACACAAAAGAATGTTCAAATGCTTTAGTTTCAAATAATTGTGTTAATTACTTATTGTACAGTGGTAGTAAACTTGTCCACCCTCAATTGCTGGTACACTAAATACCAGTGGTGCAGCTGCTGTCATGTTCTTCACAGATCCCTCAAACATGAATTGAGCAAGTCACTATTTTCTTGGTCATCCGTTGTCTCCCTTTCAAATGTGGGTTACCTTGACCTTTGTGCTGACCCCTACCATAGATCCATTGGCCCTTCAACATTGAAGTCTTGGATTGGCCAGACTAATACATTTCTAATGTTAAATACATAAAACCATTCACAGTTAAGAATTAGATATTAATTATTAATGCTGTAAATTACCTTTAATATGTGTAACTATATTTAAAATGCGTTACCTTTTTATAGAAGTGATTATATATACGTTTTGCACTTTTATTTTGGTAGTAATAAGATCGGGACTCTTATTTTGAAGGAACTTTTACCGGAAGTGGATGGACAACGAAGCGGAATGTTTCGCCTCCCAAGACTTTACCCATTTCCTCTTTGCTTTTCGTTCGGGTTCATCTTGCACGTTATCAGTTGAATCACTTTGAACATTCGTTTGAGATGTTGACGAGTTGGCCGAACTTTTTACCGCACAG
>NW_011333166.1:28125-35348 GCF_000735185.1 Notothenia coriiceps | reverse complement strand
TGTGTGTGTGGAGAGAGAGATCTAATAAGAGTTGATAGTGTACCCGACTGCAGCTGCTCTCACACACCCACTCCCTTTCAGAGTCACAGAGAAGAGAAGCTTATAATTTAATATATTATACTTATTAAAAGTAAACAGAAGAACCCAGTGCTGCTACAGTGTATAGAAAACTGGCTATAGTTAATGAAAGCATTAATAAACACATACATGGACCAAACTACTGAAGTATTTAACCTACACAATACGAGATTGCTTCACATTTGCAAATAATAATTAATTTGTCTGTGGCTTAGTGTTGTTTATTAGCATGTGATCACTTATCAACCCATCTATTTACTAAATAACAAACAATGTGACACATCAAACAACATCTAGGATGTCTCATGAGGCTGTGACAGAAAGACTACCCTGTCGAAACTGATTTGATCTAGTTTGACCGTCCACCGTGTGCTCCATCATGATCCTGATTCCAAAAATGTCTCCTGCCCCTCGGCACAACCACTTCTGTAAACCATGCGGCTGTTGGGTATTGCAATATTCAACTATTACTCCTGAGAGGACATTATTCTAATTTATTACAGTTCATATTTGCAGCATATTCTGTTTCAGTTTTCCCATTTTAAGGCCACAAGGACACAATCCAACTAGTCAACAGATTGATGGCTGTGGTGTAGATAAAGAAAAGCCCACAGTTAATAAACATTTTAACAGGCTGTTAGACATGCAGACATATCCTATTAGGACATAATGGGTAGGCTTTATGTTTATCTGAGTATACAAAGCTGCCTTTCGACAACAATAGTTGTGGCATATTCATTTCCATCAGCCAAAACAGCTTAGTAGTACTATAGTCTAACATTTTACAAGAAAACCAGCATTTTGTGCATGTTGTCCTTAAGTGTTGATCCTCGCATGAGAGTACAGAATGTGCATGTTTTTTGGTTTCATGGCCAACAGGTGCATCGAGTGTTATATTTCATAGACTATCAGTGAGATTTTGCAGGGAGAACAGCTGCGTGAAATCCTCTAAGCTGGTGGCTGATTGTCATCTACAGACTAAAAGCACAACTTTTGCTTTTTAGTATTTAACTTCTAATCACACACACACACACACACACACACACACACACACACACACACACACACACACACACACACACACACACACACACACACACACTTTTTAAAGGGGTTTGTTAAGGTACTGTACAGATAGACAGACAGGAAGACAGACAGACACGGAGAGGAGTGCTGTATGCTCAGATAAAACTGGGAAGGAAGTCTGAGTAGTGTTGCCATGACAACCACACCCTTTACACCCTGCCCCCCTACACGCATGTACACACATTGACTAGTCAACAGCAGAGATATGAGAAATGTTTGTGTGATTATTGTAGCAGTTTTGCTCTAATTGAGGTTAAATTACCATAGAAGAAGAAGTAAAAAAGCCCCTTCTGTACTGTATTGTTGATGTTTGTGTATTTGTGTGTATGCGTATTTTTGTGTTGATTTCTTCCTGCTATTGTGTGCCTTCACATTCCTGTGTGTGTGTGTGTGTGTGTGTGTGTGTGTGTGTGTGTGTGTGTGTGTGTGTGTGAGAGAGAGAGTGAGTCAGTGTTTTCTGATGGTTGTCCACTTTTAGAAGCGTAACTCGTGTGGTTCTTGTCTCGGTTAACATATGTTGATGAAGCTGTTTGTGTGGTCAGTTTTTGCAAGTGTGTGTGTGTGTGTGTGTGTGTGTGTGTGTGTGTGTGTGTGTGTGTGTGTGTGACGGGGTCAGACCCAAGCTAAATTTAGTGTTGTATAAAACAGCTGTGGGATAAAGCATCGATTACTTCTGCTTGAATAGTTTTTCGACTTTGTTTTTGCCTGTGTTCCTGTTAATCTAACACAGAGAGCAGCCTATTGGTTTTTCTAGTGCGCTAAATTGTTGCTGAACAATTAAAACTAAATCAGTTAACTGGAAAAAAAACATTTGGGTTTAAACATCCGTTTACAAAGTCAATTATTACCATTGAACGCCTGAACATACATTTATAATACTATAAGACAGGATATTACAGCTTTATCACAGCAGAAATTACTTCATCTTCCACCCCCACAAAAGAAAAATTATACAATTCACATTACAAAACACTCTACCAGGAACTTGTGCTTACATGAGTTTCATTGGCTAACGCTGTGTGTTGCTGCATGCATTTGCAAAACTTGCTTTTGTTGGTCTGCACACAGCCTTACAATATGTTTACACAAGCCGGGTTCCCATCCAAATATATCACAGATTTTCACCAGCATTGTTTTACATCTACACACTTTGCTTTTTAGGAATAAATGTGTGTGAGTGTTGCTGCTTGTCACTTTACAAATGACAACCATAGTCATGAGATGCTGAAGCCCCTCCCTCTCCTGTCTCTTTAAGTCTGTGAGAGTTTTTGTTATTTATTTTGCATGTGGTGCTCCACCTCTATCCATCACACTCCATTACCTGAGGCACAGAGACCTGCAGAGCTTATACTCAGTCTCATGTCTCTCTGCACACGCACACTCTGGACATGCTGTGTCACCAGCGGCAACTTAGAAGCCTCTTTCACTGACCCACATAAAGAGAGAATGAGAGAAGATGGAGAAATTGTCTTGAGAAAAAAAAAAGAGGAAGATTGAAAGGATAAAGAAGTGGAGCAAGAAGAAGAAGAAGAATAGAGCGATCTTTGTGAGATTGCGCTGAAGGACAGACGGCTCCCTGTCAGTAACCCAAGTGTCCTTAACTGTCATCTGTAATGTTTGAGCTCCATGCTAATGATGCTCGAACATCTGTGTACACATTAAGACTAAGGCTGCCATCTGTAACTTCAAACTGCAGCTCACACATCAGCTTGTGTCGGGGTTTTTGGAAGTTGTTACAACTCGCTGGTGAAAAATCAACTCTCTTCTGATGTTACTGGCATTGTCACCATGGAGACAGTGGTGCAGAAAGACTTCAGATCCTTCACTTAAGTAAAAGTACCAATACATTAATGTCAAAAACACTGCATTACATTGAAACTTCACTTCAGTAAGAGGACAGAAGCATTATCAGCAACATGTACTTAAAGTATCAAAAGTAAAATCACGTATTCTGAGGAAACATGCCTCCCTAATGGATATCAATATATATTTGGCATGTTTATATTGTTAATATTATTGCCTCAATTACAGTTTTACTCTACGAAGGTATCACACTTTCCCTTAAATGTGTATCCATTTGATCAACAGCTCTATATTATTCTATTTTTATACCCAAGAAGACATTTAAATCCTTTCAAATGTCGTTTTTTCTCATCACTGTCAAAAATAAAATTCTCCAGCTTAAAAAGGCAAAACATGTGTTCTTCTCGGCCTTTAAATCCCCATATCAGTCTCTGTGCTGCTCACACATTCAGCTAAATGCCTATCTTAATGTGTGTGTGTGTGTGTGTGTGTGTGTGTGTGTGTGTGTGTGTGTGTGTGTGTGTAGTAGTAGTAGTAGTAGTAGTAGTAGTAGTAGTGTGTGTGTTAGTAGTAGTAGTGTGTGTGTGTGTGTGTGTGTGTGTGTGTGTGTGTGTGTGTGTGTGTGTGTGTGTGTGTGTGTGTGTGTGTGTGTGTGTGTGTGTGTGTGTGTGTGTGTGTGTGTAAAATCATAAGCTCATACTTGTGTTTCTCAGGTTGCCTTTGCCAGGTTATCTTTTACGTAATGTCCCAAAAATAGAACAGCTTCACCTGTAGAGATGAAGGGGGAAAGGAGACATACGGTACGTCCACACGGCAGCGTGCGTTGAAGCTTGCCGGTGGGCGTGTCTGGCGTGCGACCAACAACCAATCACATTAATCTCCCGCCCTGGACATACAAGCACGCGGTGTGATTGGCTAGAGCTTGTACTGGTTAGACCCTCCAGAAAAACGCGATTCTGCGATCGCAGAATTTACCGCATAATCAGCAAAATGGCGCAGATTTATAAAATATTTATCAAAATAATCCCCGCATTTTTCCACACAAAGTTGAGAAAAAAAAAAGTTAACTGGTCTTGACGTGAAGTAGTGATGATGATGACGTGAAGTCATCAGCTCGCGCATCACAGAAGGTAAACAACACCGTAGAGTGAATGTGTGGAACTCACACAACGAATATTTCTGCTAAAGACTGGGCAAAGCAGTACCCCGATGTGGGGGGAGACTATTCTGCACCCCGTGCAACTGTGTGTTGGAGCATACGTCTTAGAGAAAATCGACGGTGACGACCCACTTTGATTCATTCAAATATTTGAAAATGCTTTCTGCTGCTGCGGACAAGAAAGCCAAACAACTCACGTTCACCGAGGCATCAACCTCCAAAACCCTTTNCGGACATACTCCCGAAGGCTTCTTAAGCCATGTTAATTAACTCGTCGGGATTAATTAATGGGGGAAGGTAGGAAAAGACCCGGATCCACCATGTAAAACTTGTAGTGTACTTCTCCGTCACGCTTACTAGTTATTGTCGTGGTGAGTGTATTTTTCGGACAGATATATTATAGTAAGGCTCACTCATAACCGCTACCACTCTTACCCCCCTGAAAAGAAACACCGGGTATTTTCGTCTGTTTTTGTGGAACTTTGTCTTTCCGGCACATAACCTTACGAGGGGTGATTATCTTTTTTCGGATAACGAGGTAAACCGGGGTGACTAGGAGGTTTGCAACAGAGACCCAAAATAAAATCTCAATCTACTGAGAAAAAAAAGAACGGGATGTAAGACCAATTGTTTACCACCACGCGAATGGAAACCTCAGCCGGAACATCCTCAGAGGTGCCCCAAGACCAAAACCTCCGTCCCTGACGTCCATCAACGGACCGGAAGTACAACTACTCGCTCAAGTCTAGTAGAAACTCACCCCTAGGTTCCTGCGGACGTCTCACACCACAGCCCCCTCCCCCTCTGACTAAAAATTATACCGTGTTGTTGGGGTAAATACAAGAAGGGGAACTTCGAAGATGACTCCAAAGGACTTACTTCGAGAACTTAGATATAAATAATGTAATAGAAAAAAATATAAGTAAGTAGCAACAGTGTTAGATATAGTACATCAAGAAACTAGAGACATTCACAACAGAGTTAACAATGAAAACCTAGTTCAACGCGAAACCGTCACGTACAACGAAACATAGACCGTCGTTTTCGTTCGGTAACACGGGTGTTACCAAAGCACTCCACGTTGGTGTGTATACCGTTTTTATAAATCGTCTTTTGTGTTAAATCTGTTCGCTTACAAACTTTGCTGCTTTGTTGTGCGTCTGTCATTGATTTATATTGAGATGTTTATTATATTAACAATAATCATTAATCATGCTCCCACATCTTCCCTATTTTTCGACGCTGCGGCTTATATAACGGTGCGGCTAATCTATGGATTTTTACAGCTAACGGCCAACACCTTTAACTCTATGGGCTCTATGGCCGGTCCGCGGACCCCCACCTTTAAGCGGCGGGTTCCAGCAGGAAAAGCTGGAGGCCGGAAAAGAGTGAGACAGGTAGCGCGCAAAAGTAAAAGTGGAACCGAGAGTGGTATGCCGCTGCTGCGGCTTATATTCAGGTGCGCCTTATAGTCCGAAAATTACGGGACAACCCTATACAATCCTTTTTATTATCAGTGTTAGGGAAGTACTCAGATATTTTACACGAGTCAAAAGTGTCAATAGTAGTGTTAAAATCTGTGTTACAAGTTAAAATACTTCATTGCATTTACAAATAAGTAAGTTACATCTGCGTTCATTATGTTTTCTTTGTGCTCTCCTTCATGCTTGTAGTTCATCAGATGTGTGTGTCCTTAACCTGTGTCTGTTACATGTATGTGGTGTGTGTGTGTGTGTGTGTGTGTGTCTAACCTGTGTGTGTCTCTCCGCAGGTCTCTGTTGCAGCAGCTGCAGTCTCTGCAGGCGGTGGTCACCGGAAAAGTCCCTAAATCCTGCAGGATGGCCGGCACCCAGACATCATCATGCCTGATGGTACTGTGTGTGTGTGTGTGTGTGTGTGTGTGTGTGTGTGTGTGTGTGGGTGTGGGTGTGGGTGTGTGGGTGTGCATGCATGCTATTAGGAGGTTGTGGTGGTGAAACATCGATTCAAAATATTGAATTGGGAACATCTGCTTCCATCATTCATTAGCAGCTTAGCGTTGCTTCATAGTTTATTTACTCCCCCCTTCTCTCTCTCCCCCCTCTCCCCCTGCAGGTAGTTGTTTTGTGTTTCTCTCTGTTTTTGGGGAGTTTTTACCCCAGCAGTATGTCTCCCTGCTCCACCATCACTGAAATTGGCCTTGCCTCCAAACAGCTGGATGTCAAAGAGTCTTACACAACCACAGGTATTTAAACTCACACATACACCCAACAAACTGTTCAACGGTGAATATTTGGCTAGTTAAAGACAGCAGTGCAACCCACAACATTTCAAAATAATCATCATTTATTAAGATAAATTATTGCAGGTTGAAGGAGCACATGGGAATGTCTGAACAGCCTCCTCTTGAGAACATACGAGACAAATTAAAGATAACATGTCATTTTAATTTGAAGAAGATCTCAATATTAACAAGTGATCACAATTAAAGGGGAACCAAACCCCTTTTCATAAAGTATTCCTATGGTGTAAGACAGTCAAAACATGTAATTAAACTAACAATTCTCCTCCAAATCCAAATACCTAGCGGGCTAAAATACTGCGTCTCTCTCGTCTAAACTGACCTCTCCTGGTGCTTCTATTGAAACGAGTCATTACATCCAAAACTATAAAACTGTAGAGGCCCATTATAACATCGGCAATAATCAGATTCCACCTACAGCGCTGCAATAATAGCCACTGATGAGAAGAGCTGACCTTTCCCTACATCCTCTCTGCTGCCTCCCACACACACACACACACACACACACACACACACACACACACACACACACACACACACACACACACACACACACACACACACACACACACACACACACACACACACACACACACACACTACTACACACACACACACACACACACACACACACACACACACACACACACACACTACTACTACTACTACTACTACTACTACTACTAACTACTACTACTACTACTACTACGTACTACTACTACTACTACTACTACGTACACTACTACACGTACTACTACTACTACTACTACTACTACTACTACTACGTACTACGTACTACGTACTACTACGTACGAC
>NW_011333166.1:0-28120 GCF_000735185.1 Notothenia coriiceps | reverse complement strand
CCCACACACACACACACACACACACACACACAAACACACACACACACACACACACACACACACACACACACACACACACACACACACACACACACACACACACACACACACACACACACACACACACACTTTTGTAATAGATATAATTTTCTTAACAATCAAATCCAGTTTCCTGCCCCATCCTGCCGCCATGCAGACAATAACATAACAAGTGTGTCTGTGTGTTTAGCTCCATGCACAGCTGCTGACAGTGGGTGTGTAAATAGGGTTAGGGTTATGAGACAGTGGGCCCCTTCAAACTGACATCCAAAAGACACCAATACCTCAGAGGGTAGAGATTAAGAGATGTTAAAATTGTTTAACCTCTTTTAGTGTTGTTTTGTGTCTCTTTGTAGTTGTTATGTACTTTTTATATCTCTTACGAAAAGGCATTATTCAATATAGACAGTATATACCTACACAAATACATCTTGAACTTTGCTTGTATATGTTAAAAGTTTGCCTTTTGTTAAATGCAGAGATATAACAGAAAGGTAAATTAAAATGTCTTTTTTCATTCTTCTTTTATTTAAAGTGAAGTCAAGGAATCTGTTGTCCACCTTCGAGGACGAGCAGCCGCATCTCCTCGGTCTCGGTGGGGAATATCCCAACCAATGGGAGGAGGCGCCGGCTGTTGTCATGGCAGCGTGGCGTCGCTCGGAGCAACAGAAAGTGGTGGAGGAGCCCATCATGGTGGAAACACTCGTACCACTCAGAAATAATAGCAATGAAACGCAGACGTCTAAAAACGTGCTGCTGGACCTCCACAGGTAAACAGACTGTGCAGATACTTAGAATATAACAGAAGAATAAGACATTAGCGTTAGCAGTGATAGCAACATTAGCTGGGTTTAGGAAAGCGGAACTATGTATATGTATATATGTATGAATATTTCTTAATTAAAAAATGACCCAGAAAGATTAGAAGCCAGTTAATTGTATTATATATAAGGTTTTATAATGGACTCTTCACCGCACTACATTTGTATTTTCTTTAAAATATTGAAAAAAATGGCTGTAAGGTGCAGGAAAAGCCCAGAAATACATACTGGAAAAGCTTAAAAAGTACTGCAATTGGACATTATAATAGGTGAAGGATCCCTAAATGTGATATCAATTTAAATAAAGTATTTAATTTGTAATTAAAATCCAATGTTATGTGTTTTCAGGTCTTTGGAGAGCAGCAGCAGTAAAGTGATAGAGTTGGATCGGACGGTCAATGAGACCTCATGAGATTCATGTCAACACCCCCACATTATCCCACCATTACCCCCCCTGACCCTCATGATGACCTTTGACCCCCACCCCCTTCTAGACCTGGTTCAGTGTCCTGGAGCAAACCTCATACAGTAGTTCCACTGCTGACTGTTCCATCTCTGCTTAATCAGACACACTGTAATATTATTAATTAATAATTGTATAATAATAATAATAATAATAATGATAATAATAATAATAATAAGGAGGCACTGGTTGCTTTAATTTCTGAAGTAAAAATGCACTGAATAATTTCAATCATCAATCATCAGTTGTCTTCATTGACATTCAAATAGAAATAGTGAATTCCAGTGGAAAGTATTTTAAATATGACATGTGAGGCTTTTTACAGGACACTGAGGGAGAGAACCTTTGTATTTATAGAAACCTTTTTTTGGTTTTTCATAAAGTTATTGCTCTTTGTAGTTCTTTTAAATGTTTTTATTCCATTCCAGTGAGCCCCCTTTTGATACTTTTGTTTACGTTCATATTGTGTTTTTTTATTTTTATTTTATTGTACTCTTTTATATATTGTTATATATTTTCTTCAGCTGACTTTACATTTCAAACATCCAAGGCTTAACACGGGTTCCTGCACTCATTTAAAAAAGTTTTTATTTTTTAAAACCTTATATGAATCTGCAGCTCAAGTCTGTTGTTTGATATTGTGAATACTGACTGCAGATTTCAAATCCAGTTCAATAAATAGCTCAAAATATCTGTTGAGCATCCCACAATCTAAGGAATTGTTTGACATTTGAGGAAATATTCTTGTGCTTTTTTCGCAGAGAGTTAGAGATTATCAAGTGTATTTCGCCTGATGTCCAACTTTTAAAGAAATGTGTGCTGGAACCACAGAATGAACTTTCTTTGGCCTTATTTCCTGTGATCTTTTTGCCTTAAACACTTTCACCGTCAGCTATTTATCTGCTCTGATCTCTCAGCATTTGCCAAAAAAAACTTTCTACCCAGAAGTGAAAAAAAAGTATCTATTTTTGTAAATATAAGTTGTTAATAAATAAGCAAGTCCAAAACTGTCTGGGATGTGGAGTTTATAAACCAATGCATAATTGATCCTGAGTCTTTTGGATGCGATGGTGATAAATGATGAACATAGCTTTGTCCTGACTTCTGTTTCTGGTTCACTTTGTTTGTTACAGATCATGGCGTTAAAAGTCTTATTTGTTCATTTCAAGTTTATCTCAAGTCGGGTTTTACATTTCTCCTCTTTATTTAAACATGTTTTCTGATGTGTGTTAAACCCATTCCACTTTCTGTGTATCCAAGTTGTAAATACAAACATCCCATTTGTTAAAAACTCTTTATCCAGTTTTGAAAGTATAACAAGAAGAAATATAAGAAATTGTATATAACAAACTGAAGATGAAATCAACTGTAAAGACAAATATACCCGTTCAATTAAGGGACTAGAACACACTATTTCTATAACCATTTTTTAAGTTTTGTAGATCAATCAGTTGCTAGATTGCCAAAGATTTATCCTTAAATGTTTATGTTGTTAGGCCAAAACTTGGACTTTATTTTGAAAATTTCAATGGAAATTCTCTTCTAGTTTAGACTGAAACTAGCTGCAAGTGCAGAGGGATTTTTCCAAAATTAGATTTAAATTCCATGTTGCTTCTGTGTAAAGCTCTTGTCTTATTGCTTTCAAATGAATATAGTATTTTTCCTTAGTAAAAGCATATTTTGCAAAACCGCATTGTGATTGTGTGTGTGGTCTTTTTATGATAAATTACTGAGATTAGAGACAAAGAAAGACAAACAAAATGGTATTGAAGTATAGAAATAATGTAAAAGTACCATGATATCTTAAAGGTCCCCTATTATACTCTTTTTCATTACTATATTATAGGTCTCAGATATATACAATACATGTCTCTGAAGTGTTTGGCTCCAAACACCAAACAGATCATTGTAGCATCCCATAATCCCCTCTGTTGTACCACATGGGTAAAAATCAGAAGTGCCGGTACTGCGTACCGGTGAGTACCGGCCCAATTCAAGCACTGGTTTCAGCCCTGTTTCAAAAGTGCAAATTCTCTGTCTGTTACTTAAGATGAAAATAAGGAGCCCCTCCCCACGCCCCTCTGAGAGATATTTAGTTAAAAAGAACACAATGGTGCTCTAGGAGGAGATTCAGGTGATAAGGTGGGAAGGGGGTTACCTTGGATGGTGATTGGCTAATGGTTACACAAGGCAAAAAAAAATTATGACATCAAAGTGGCCAGCATCTGATCAGCTCACTTTCAGCCAGGTTTTTATATAAATGGATCAGGACAAAAAGAGAGCACATTTTTCCCCCTGAAACTTTCAGAATCTCTTTACACAGAGGGGACACATGTTGATATTAAAAGACATGAAAAAGTGGATTTTGCACAATAGGTGACCTTTAATCTTACATGCAATGGGATACAAAATAATGGCATTGGACTTAGTAGGAATATACAGTAATGTTAATACGATGGCATATTTTTCACATGGTTGAATATTGTGTATCTAATGTTGTATTTTGTACCTTGTTTTTAGTGCTAATTATAACATTTTAGCATGCTTCGGCAATCAATTAAGATAGTAAACATCAGCACGTTAGCATTGATATCGTAAGCATGTTAGCTTGCTGATGTTAGCATTGAGT
Source organism: Notothenia coriiceps (assembly GCF_000735185.1). Classification (NCBI taxonomy): domain Eukaryota; kingdom Metazoa; phylum Chordata; class Actinopteri; order Perciformes; family Nototheniidae; genus Notothenia; species Notothenia coriiceps. The sequence continues at coordinate 24,168 of NW_011333166.1, read as the reverse complement.
ACAGCCTGTAGACTCTTTTTTAGTTTCCATAACAGCTGGTTACACTCCCAAGAGAGCAAGAGAGTTTGAGTTATGTAAAATACAAATATATTAGTTTTATTATAATTGTTTTAAGTGAAATTAAGCAACGTTGAATTCTCGAGGAAAACATTATTTTACTCGAAAACATCCACAGTAAACAAAATAATCCAAAAACAGAGAAGGTTTTTCATTTGAATTAATTGGGAGCTGCTTTTAACTTTGACTACTGTCAATGCGTAAGTGTTTTGAAATAGATACGTTTTAAAGTAGACCTGGATTATGCTGCCCAAAAGTGTGGTTAGTTAGGGGTTAGGCTTGGGGTTTGTTTAAAGATATTTTGATATTGTTCTGCTGTTCTAAACGTGGCCCCATTTACGTCAAATCATAGAGAACTTTGTCAATTTACAATTTGTTCTCTCTGAAGGTATGAGAAAAAAACTACATTTTCTTCAAGAGTTCAAGACAACACACTGTGTACAAATTATTATTTGGGGGGAAGTAAGACCACTTCTAAAAAGGACTGACGTGCAAAAAACCGTCCCAAAATGTAACGCTTACTTCAGTGCATGATAGACAAGTGCTATAGCCTCCAAACCTTTCGGTGCAACGTTAAACTAAAGTTGAAGTGCATTAGGACAGAAAGGCTTCTCAGGGTTAACAGAGGCCTGCAGAGGAGCTTCTATCTCCTTCATCATGACGAAGATCCTGAAATAGATCTGCAGCAGCGCCTCATAATTAGTAATGAGAATGGCTCTGACAGTCCCAAGACGAAACGCAGTCCCACAGCACCAGTGTCATAGTAACACAGCAGAAATAAATTCCTTCACGGCTCCAGTTATGGTGCGATGCTTTGTCGTAAAATCAATATGAAAACACCGAGTAGTTTCCAAACTGTGTGATGAAACATTTGTAACAAAGATCAAGGAGCTGTGGTCTGTTGCACAGGGTTGCAGGAGTTTCCAGGCACACAACCTGTTAACTATAAATGAGACAATGTTTTCATCAAGGCTCACAGAGAAAGGGTCGACATTGTCTTCTCTCTTTGAGTCATGATGAAGAGTCTAATAAAATAGTTTCTAGATCCGCTTCACCACCTCCGGGTGAAGCGCCCACTCGCCTGGCAGGAGTCCGCCCCTCGACATGAGGTCGGCCCCCCTGATCTCCAGACCCGGAATGTGGAGAGCTGCCCAACTTTGAGTCACTTTTGACTTATTTATTTAAATATTGTGTTACTAAATAAAAGATGTTGACATATTAAGTCAAAGTTATGATATACTAAGGCAAAAATGATGTGGTACTTAGTGTAACATGTATAGTGTTAAGTCAAAATTATGATACCAAGATGTAGTCAAAATGTTGACTTGTTGAGTAAAAATCAGGAGATACTAGTTCAACAAATTACATATTTATTCAAAATAATAAAGTAAAGAATTGTGATCCTTAGACAAAATGGTGTATTATGTATTAAGAATGTTGACTTATGTGACTTATTAAGTATAAAGTGTAGTGTTAAGTGAAGACAATGTAAAAAGTGCAGACATAGTTATGTGATGTAGTAAAAATGTTAACTTATTTAATCAAAATGATGGGAAACTGAGTGGAACATATGTAAGTATTAAGTCAAAATGATGACACTATTTCAAAGTTATGTGAGCCGGGACTAAATAGTTTATTACATTGAGATCACGTTAAACAAAGTGAAAATATCGACGTATCAAGTCAAATGTACAGTACGTCATACTTGTTGACCTTCATAAGTGAAATCCTTGTCGTCACGATGATGTGTTGTGACATCTATAATGACTGCATGTCAGTGTGTTATTTCATGTCCATGCGGTGTGTTTTCCTTTAATTATTAACGGTTGGTAATTGCAGAGATTGCAGACAGATGCTCTCCTGCAGAAAAGGTCAAACAGTTCACAAAGGTCAGAAAGGAATTTACAAATCTGACGGCTTCTTGCAATGAAGAGAAACACAGGAGCAGACAGATGTGGCCTGGTGTTTGACAGGAAGATAAACTGCTGCACAGAAAGGGTTACAATCATTTGGTCAGAGTACATTATCAACTTGCACATCCGTAAAGACAACATATGGGCTATTTGTGTGTGTGTGTGTGTGTGTGTGTGTGTGTGTGTGTGTGTGTGTGTGTGTGTGAGTGTGTGATTAGTGTGTGCAGCTCACCCTCTGCCCTACTTTCTGAGTGATGATGCTGCAGAAAGGAGGAGGAGAGGGAATATCCCACAATGCCACGCTGCTCATCCCATGGGCCAGATGGAAGGACAGACAGACGGATAATCTTATAGATGGATGGATGCTGCAGTTACAGTCCGCACACACTGAACGTGTTAATTGTCACCGCCCTCACAGCAGCTCGCTCTTTCGCAGTTTTTAAAAGCTACCATGTCACACAAAAATCAGGTACCCAACTTCCGGTCACTAATGATAAAATAAAATAATTTTCAGACAAGCTTGAATTGTGTTTATCCCAGTGCAAATATGCCATATCAGTAAAAAGCCAATCTAAAATATACTGTACACGAAGGCAACATTTTAAAAGAGTAAATTATTTTATTGTCCATAATGAAGGACATAATATCCCATTATAAACATTATTACAAGTCAGAGAGTTGTAATTATAATAATTGAATATCATATTGAAGTGTGTGAATTTATAAATTCTGTAAAAGTGTACATTTTATTAAACACCTTTTATTTGGTAATGCTATTATACATTACAAATCTGCCGGATAATCACAAGGTTAAAGTTGCATTCATATAAAAACTAAAGTGCTCCTATTACATTTCTAAACTACCGTTTTAGCATGATGTAAAAAAAATTATGATAAATTTATGAATTGAAGTATGACAACAAATACAACAAATAGATAAACCAGAACACAATAAAATGTATACAGTATGTAATAATTGTAAAATAGCAATATTTACAAAAAAGCTGCATTGTGTAATGGAAACTTTCGAATAGATTCTCACTTCATACACAACCATTTTTATTCAGAAACATTAGCTATGTTTTGCCTGTTCTGAAACATCTTCTTAACAGCTGTACATTTCTTTTTTGGAAAGCTTTTATTGTGAAGGATATGAAGCTGTACTTCCTGCCTTACATTTCTCACTTGATGTAGATCGCTGGCAGTTGGTTTGGTGCTCGTGAGTGCAATTCGGTCTGTTGTCCAGGGCGACCGTGCCTGGCTGCAGCATATAAAGGGGGTTAACGGTCAAAAATCAAAACGGTCAAGCCGCTCAAACACGTTAACGGGGTCGCATTAACTCCCCCCGTAACCGCTAAATCCTCCGCTCCTCCACCGGCACCTGTGTACCCCCACAAGCCGTGAGAGAGGGGGTCCAGAGCGGGGGGCAACACAGCCAGGACCGACCGGCATGGACCCCCAAGCTAAGAGTCGACCCGGCCCGGGAGGCTTCAGCGGTCGCCTGGCCTCTCTGGGAGCCGACGGGGGAGACTCGGAGTCCGGAGCCGGTTCAGAGGAAGCTTCCGTGGGCTGCTGCAGCGACACATTCAGCACTCTGCCCGACATGGAGCAGGACACACTGGAGGAGAAATTAAGAGGACTGGCGTTCAGAAAACAGACCTCGTATCGGTGAGTGGGGAAGCGAGGAGGATGCTGGGACAGGATACTGCTCATGTTGGTCTGTTATGAATAAAGCTAGCACCCATGTTTATTTTATATAGCTAAGTGATATGGTAAGAGTGACATGCCCGGCTAGCCTAAGCGTAGAAACACAACACAGGGAAGGACACAAAGAGAGTGAGGGATTATATTAGAGGTTATTAATATTTTTCTTGCTAAATTCACATGTTTTGGTATGGTAGCTTGTCAGGGCTAGCCACGTTATTGTCATGCTGTTCACATCCTCAACATGTCATTGATACACACAGCAGCAGCAGCAGCAGCAGCAGCATTTAAGCTCATGTCAGTGATGAATCAAAACAATTTGGCTAAAACATTGTGTGTCTATTGGTGTGTGTGTGCATCTCCCTGTGGTGTTGTAGCCATGTTGTGATGGAGCATGTGAATAGGGGGAGGGGGAGTATTGCTTTTGGGGAAATATGTGTGTGTGTCTGTTTGTGTATGTTTTATGAGTGTGTATGTGTGTGTGTGAATGCCAGCAGCAGCCTGACACCCTGGTGCGACTGGCAGCTGCTGTTGATAGTGAAAAATGGCCAGAGACCAAACACACATGCACACACACACACACAGCCGTTTTAGCTGTCAAATGTCACTGTCAGGAATGTGTGGCATCTATCTGTCTGCCTGTCAATTTGGTATTTGATTGTGGCTCTGTCTCTCCCAAAAGGATCTGTATTTGGAGGTCAAATTTAAGATGTTAACTTTTTATTTAGGGAACTGTGGCAAGTAAATCAACAGTTTAAGTTACTATAATCTGTGTAATTCACTCAGCAATTCAATATTAATCGATTGAGCATATAGCTGGTCTATTTTCACTCTTCATGTTTATTTATGCACCTTGATTTGAAAAAAACAAAGCAAACACATTTTTTCCTCTAATTAGTTTGATCAATTTCCCAAATTAATTTGATTAAAAACAAGAACGTATAAGCTTTTAAATGAAGCCTTTTTATTTCACGAGTAATAGACGTCTCAATCATATTAAATATGTTTCGTACACACTTTAAAATGGAATAAACAGACCTTTTGACAGGGAAAGTCTTCCTATTTCATCTAGGGATGTTACTGTATAATCCTATTTTGCCGATGACGATTTGTCTGTTTCGTTATTTTGAAGATCCATAGTCTTTTGAAACACCCAATTGAGCACAGTAAGGTACTGTAAGGCAATTACTTTACCAAGGTTATCCTCATTTTTATTGTACCGTCATTTAGAGAATTTCACTTCCTCTGTGTGTTTCCCCAGGGGAACCGCTTTGGGTTAAGTGAGGTTTCCAGGAGATAGTGCATCATCATGAGTGCCACAGCTGGTTCCCTCTCTCCATTTTATAACTGCAGGAGTAGTTTGTTCTGATTAATCTGTTTCCTCAGTCAAAGAAACCTTGCGAAAGGGATGGATTTGGTAAATTGTGCATGTCAAATCTATGTAATCTGGAGTAAAGGATGATCATCTGACCCTCGTCATATGCGCTGCAGAGTTTCACCATGAGGTTTCATTACTACATCAACATAAATTCAAGAGATGAGTGAGACATTTGGGACGTGTAAAGGTGCACTGATCAATCTTAAGCTGCAGAACTCTAACTGGAATATTAAAATCCAGTCAAATATTAATGTTCGAAAAGGTAAAAGGTTCATATTTGACTGGTTGGGATGCTGTTAGCTATGCTTCCGACATCCAACATTTTGAATTAGTTTTGCGTGCATGATGGAGGCAAAACGATGTTGGTTTAGCTCGTTAAAAGCTTTTTAAGAGGAATACATTTGTTAGGTTGCCCTTAAAGATGCTGTAACAGCTGCTAGATCTGTTTGAATGTGTGCAGCCGAGCAGCAATGTACACCTCAAGATAACTACCCCAAAGAAACAGCTCTCAATCTGTTCAATATAAATGAAGCTACAACTGGTTAACTTTGCTTAGCATGAAGACTGGAATCTGTCCAAAGATAAAAGCAACACATCTGTAGCCCACTAATTGACACGCTTAGTGTATTTGTTTAATCAGTGGTTTGTGGTTCTGGTTTTACAGGCCGTTATGTGCTGGACTATTTATTTGTACTCACTGGTTTCCTAGTAACATCACAATGACAACAATGCTCTATTGAAGATTTCCTAAACTTGTCAATCTAATCCTTCAGTCAGATATTCAGTTAAAAGTGTTGCACTTCATTTAACGCTCAACCCACGTTTTTGTGGGTTTAAGCTCTTTAATTCTCATATATTTATATGTACACTGATAGAAATGGGATTGTTAGTAAAAATGACAGAATAAATATAGTCGGGAATCTGTACTTCACAAGAACAATGAGGCGGCAACATTATTTTCCACCCATGTCACCCTCAGCTCTGTAGCCTTTCCCAGTGATGTATCTCAGTGCTGGTGTACTGTAAACGGCTTCATTGGAAATCCCCAGTTGGATTAATTCCATTTGGAAAGAGAACATTTTGCTCATGAAACAAAGTGAAGCCATTGTTCACTATTATTGTTACAAAAAAATGTATTTGAGTGAATACAAGAGGAACCTCTTACGATTAATGAAGAAGCACTTCACTTATTTTTAATGGAGTTTTTGTTCCACCATTTAAAAGAAAGGACCGTTTCCTGGTAGAAACAAGCTTCTGGCTTTATTTGTAATCCTACACTGTATTCTAATTGTATGGACTTGATGAATGCAGTCTGGTGCTTTTATGTCAAATAAATCTTCTTTCTTGCACTTCTTTTCTATGTATAACAGTTGCATAGACACGCAGTAAGTCGCCATGCCTGGTGTTGTTTGACCTTTGGCCTCATTGGATAAAGCTATGTATAATCTATGCATTTCCCTCTTCATGGGATCAGCCATGTGGAGGAAATGGCATTAGCCGGTGGGAAGATGGTTTGAAGGAAGGTAGTTTACATAGCTTTGAAGTGGCCAGTGCCAAGGAGTGAATTACCATATGTGGTGATATGAAAGAGCTGAGAAATGATGACATTGAACATCAAAGGCAGTGTGTGTGTGTGTGCGCGTGCTTTTGTGTTTATGGCAGCGTAAAGCACGTGCAACTTATCTGCCAGACATTCGTTACAATTGGTGTGTGAGTGTGTTCCCAGAATACTGTCCCTCCTTTTTATCTATTATTAGACGTCTCACCCGTCCGCCTGCATGACAGTCAGAAAGACAGTCGCTTTGTGTGTCATGCATACCAGTTAGTCAGCGCGACAGATAGTCTGTATGACATTACATCAATTAGCTGCTCATTCAACCAGCCGCACTCTCTATCTGTAAGTGAGTTAGTGAGTCACAAAGTGCTTTTCTAGGCACTTCCTGTCTGTGACTGTCAGCTGGTCAGCATTTCACTTAGGTTAACCTTTCAGCTGAACAGAAAGGGAATCATCCAGTCCTGTAAATGTCCAATGTTAATAGGGCTGCAACTATAACTGCCTATTATTTTCTTAGGTTCATCGAGTAATCATTTTGTCTTTAAAATAGAGAAAACATTGAAAAGTGTCCTCAAAGCCCAAGGTAATGTTTTGATCTGTGGATCCAAAACCCAAAGACATTACTGTAAGATTATATAAATAAGTAGGAAATAAAGTACAATAATAAATGAAGCAGGACATCTATTTTAAGGGGCTTTTAAAGTACATTGTTTTCCATTTTTGCATGAAAAACCGATATAATAAATAGAATAGTTGGGGGTTCTTTATTTCTGTCGATCTACTTATCAATGTCAAATATATATGGGCATTAATGGAACTCTTGCTATTAGATGCTATAGATTCCTACTTCAATAATAGACGAAACAATTAAGCTGTGGTTGCAAATCAATAGTCTAGAATGGGTGGTGAGCGGTTGTTTCCTTTCTTTGCTTTTTTGTTCGTTTGCACACAGATTTATTTTCCCACTGCCAAGTCTTCCCTGGCTTCTTCACTGTATACACATTTGATCCAAACGAATCTTCCTGGCAAACCAACACTCGGACCATGACTCTGCTGGGTAAACATGACCTGTTTGCCCAGGAGGGAAATATACAATGAAACAAACGCTATGTTTCACCAACCAGCTTCTCATGTGGTGAGATTTCACCACCGCCATCTTGGGAAACAATGCAGAAACAAACTTCCACAAGACAGGATGTTGTAACATTATCTATTTACTATTTATAGCCCACTTCACAAACAGAAGATCACAAAGCGCTTGTCCAATTGACTTGGGGTTTCATGTCCTCTGAGGCTGCGGGACAGTATATACAGCAGGGACAAGGAAGAAAGACTGGAGAGACATGAAGAAGGGGGAAAACATAAAAAGATATGAATGTATCTCATGTTGCTAGCACTGTGCACCACCTGCAGGGGTAAACAGTGATCAAAGGCCTTTCATCATGTGATGCTGGCAGAATATAAAACCCTTTCCAGCCTTCAATTAGGATAAAAGACGGAGAGCAGAGGGAGAAAAATGGGCAGAGAGGGAAGAAGGAAGTGTTTGAGACAAAGTCAAAGGTATGTGACGATTTGTGAAAAAGGAGAAATAGCAACAGATCTGCGCTGACAAATTATAAATCAATATTTGTATTACTCAAGAGAAAACTGATACTGTAGGTTGAGGAATAAAACGCCAGAGCCTTTATCAGATTTCATAGGCGTACTTACCTTGAGGCTCTTAAAGGTACTCATGAATTTTGTATCTGGTGATCGTCTTTCATATAAACAACATACACGGGTCAATAACCTAAAGCAAAAAAGATATTTCAATTTGAGAAACCTCTGTGATGCCATGCTGCTTACAGTAATTGTGTAACCGAGCAGCGCATCAAAGTGCAGAACAATAGCATCGTTTTCCCCCTGGGGAAATTAAGTTTAGGCCAACACAGAATAAAACACTCATTATACACAACAGGGAACAACGTTCAATACACTTAGCTCATCACAGGGAGTACTCACATATGATCTTTTAACATCCAAGCACCAAAAGTAAATATGGATCACATGTCACTCATGTATTTTGTAAGACTGACAAATTCAGGTCAATTACGGAATGAATCATTTCATTAAAATCACAGATATTTAAAGGACGTAAGTCTTATGAGTTATTTTTTCCCAGAGATCTGATTGTACCAGATTAGTAAGTGCTATCTTCCAGTTTAAATGGACCGGTTGTTAAACATCCATTGTGCCCCTGGGTCATAGGTCATCGGTTAGAAGGAGTACAGCTTCAGTTGGTTATTCAATCTTTATTTTCTAAGGTAGTCTCATTGAGTTTAAGATCAATTTGACCAGGGAAACCTGAGAACTAAAAGCATTCACAAGAACGCAATAGCAACGATTTAAAAACACTCCCTATCAGCAATAAGTCGAAGGTGCCCATGCAAACATTGCTGTATTCTGAAATGTCACAGTCACATACTGTAGGTCAGGTTTGAATGCACGCCATTGGGTGCACGAGTCAGCAATACTTGGTACTAACTTCACTTTTAGCCAGAGTGATGTGTCAGTGCTCGATGTCCGCCACTTGGAGATTAATTGTTGGTTTAATTGTCATGACATATTCTACAGACATTCATAGTCCTCAGAGGATGAATTGTACTGACTTTGTGATCTTTGATTTTAATCTTGAGATTGACATTCTGGTTTTTAAATCAAATAACTTTGCAAGTGTTGGATGGATTGCCCAACAAATTCACACAGACATTCATGGTTGGTGCCCAGAGCATAAAACATGGTGATCGCCTGACCTTTCTATGTATCCCCACCAGCATGTCAACGTTAAAATGTATCTATTAAAACATCCTAACATGTAGTTGATAACTATATGTTTTATATCCTTGTCCTTCTCTTATGTAGTCTTATACAATAAAACATAAGATTAACTGTGTTTTTTGTAATAACCACACAGAGCTCGCTACCCTTTGTTTGACTATAGTAAGAGCTGCTCCCTTATGTTTGATACAATCAGTGCATGAGTGGTTTTGTAGCTCAGTCTGTGTTAAATTCAGTGCAATCCTTGGCTCAGAGTCTGGACTGCTTATTAATTTATAAGTGGACGATCAGAGCACCAATTGTTGATGAAATGCAAGGCTCTGTGACACAATTTTCCCTCTCTCCCCTCATCTTCAGTATGGAAGAACAGATATACATGCATATTGATGATTCTTTTCCCATTAGAAGGAGGATGGGAGTAAGCTGTATGGATATATGTATAATTCAAAAGACATAACGGGCCAAAAGATACATTTTTGAAACCAGTGCTTCATTAGTGTGTGCTGCTATATAAAGCAGCAGTTGGCTTTTTGTCAAGGGTCTTGTTAATTCCAGTCATACGTAGTTGTCCATTTTATTGGACTGCTGTTGTGTTTCAGTGGAGAGTGTCCCATGGATTACTGAGCTGCATATAGGTTTACTGTCAAAAACACCAGAGAAATAGTCATTACGTTTATTCATTTAAAAAAAGAAAAAAAACATTTTTTATTTAACTGTGAAGCATTCGATCATCTATTTACTCTAAATCAATGCTGTCCAATCATTTCTGATTTCGTGAACTTAAATTGCCATTAAAGTTCACTTGTATTTGACACCAGTTTCCTGCAAAACAATCTTATCATATGACGTTTGGATTTGAAAAAAAATTGGCTATAACACCTCGTACACACGGTTCTGTTGGAAGCTTCAACGAAGACGCTTCCCATTCACTTTGAATGGGGTGACGTCACGCTTTGCCAAACTGCACTGTGGTTCCGTTGCTTCGCTTTGCCTCTGTTGCTCCCGGCGAAAGTTGGGAAAAGTTCAAGCGTCGACGGAAGCGCGAGCCAATCAAATGATATGCCAGTACAAGCGCTAGCCAATCAAACCGCGTGCTTTGTGTGTCCGGGGCGGGAGATTAATGTGATTGGTTCTTGGTCGCGTTAACCCCAAGCGTCAGACACACCCCACCGGCAAGCGTCAACGCAACGCAACCGTGTGTACGTAGCGCACATTATGAGACTGTTTATGGAGTTTGGATTGTAACAAACACTTTTCATGATTGTTTGGGGTGATAAGGTGGAGTTATTACAAACCTCTTTAGCATTTTAAATGGTCAATATACATTATTTAATCATTGTATTACTTATATATTTTTCAGGCTCAAAATAAAGCTTTAAGATAAGTTAACCATGTTCTGGGTGAAGTGACGGACAGGTCAAAGATGAGGTCACACTGAATATAGGCACTTTAGACAGGACGGATGCTGCGATACCGAGGGGAGGCTATCTCTTCCTGGCTCAGTCAAACGTGTTGAATAATGTGTACGTTAGTGTGAGTGTAAAGCCTGTGTTAATCATTAGGATGTTCTGCTCTCCCTTCTCTTATCTCCCCATACACACATACAGTATTACAGTCAGATAGAGGTGTTAGTACACCCCCCCCCCCACCTTCTCTGAGTAATGCTGTTCCAGTTGGCTGCTCATGTTTGTGTATGCATAATTGCATATCAATCATTTTCTGCTAAGAAGCCGGGGAATGATGAAGTCTGTTTTAGGAACTGTGAGATTTCTGCTCTCTCTCTCTCTCCTTTCCTGGCCTTTTCAGGAGTGTCTGAGGGTGTGAGTGTGTGTGTGTGTGTGTGTGGGGGGTTATTTTGCCCATAATGCAGTGTGCTGAAGCATTATGGGGGATTGGCAGTCAGGAGTCGCTCCTTATTAGCCGTCTGGCTGGCTGTAAGAAGCTTTAAAAAACTGCAGGTTAAAGGCGACACAGAAGAGAAAAGAGAAGTGGATCTGCTTGCTGTTATAAAGAGGAACCTTGTTGTAGAGAAACCTTGACGTGCTGAAGATTAGTCAATGACTTCCTTCTCCATCAGACACTTCTTGTCTAATTGTGAAAGGTTTCTGCAAGACTTTAACCAGAATGTTCCCTGTTCGTACTTGTACCTCCGAAACAAAAAGCACAATAGTTCCTACTGTATTTTATCCACATATACAACATCTTGAACGTCATTCTGAGCCACAATGGATGACTGGGTCCAAAAAACTTGACTTTAAACCAGAAAACCGCTGTCAATGCCTAAGCAAGTTCTGTTCTGCAGGGGTTTGCGCAGGATACATATTCAGAGCAGCAAGAATCTATTAAATGAGCTCTACATAAGCCAAACCTTTTCAAGTGCTACATGCATACATGAGAAGTGTTTTAATGTTTTAATTTCTATAGATTTGAACAATTGTATTGGCCGAGGTGCGGTCCAATCTTGCTGTATATTCCTTGGAGAAAGCAACTTTTGTAAGATATAGTTATTTTCTGCCGCCTGTCTGACAGTATACCAGTCTCCTATCCAGCTAAAGACCAGAAATGAAGTATGATGATAACTTAATTGCCCACATCAATACACACGTCGTGACAGTCATCTAATCGCCCTGAAACAATTGAATGCAATGCAAGTCTTGTGATTTCTTTTTGGGTAAAACACAGGACACGCTGCCCTGACCGTTCTTCCTCCCACTTTATATACTGTAGGTGTCTGTTTACATTCCTCTGATGTGAAGGAAAGAGGCACAGGGCAGGGGTAAGCTCTACGTTTAGTCAACGTAAAAGCAATGGTAAAATACACAGTTCCACACGCTCATAGAGGTAGACAGAAAGGGAAACAATAATTAGCTTTATTGTTACACGAGGTATTCTTTAATTCCAGGGTCTTTCCACTCATGAGTTCATGGTTATTCATTTCATTCGTAAAGTTTATCGGAAGGAGAGTGACTGAGTTGTTAATTGTTATGAGGTCATTTACGAAATGGATTATTTTGATCACGCGTCACTTAAAAGTCGACGAAGCACAATACAAAGGAAATGATACCTGTCACAGAGCTAGTGTACCGGCTGGGTTTCTATGTCATTTATTGCTCTGTATGAAACATGATTTAGAAAAAGCTGAGGCCTTGCTTTGATCCAACAAGGTTATTCTTTATCTTTCTTCATGTTCGATGTATCCATACAAAGTACGAACTCCTGGTACTTTTTAAAACATTATGAATAAAACAGAATAAAGATAAATGCTTAACTTTTTTTTTCTTTTTAAATGTGCATTAATTCATATAAACAATAATCATTTTAAGATAATGATACAAATTGAAACACTAGAATATTAATAATGCTTGTTTCAAGACAGTTATATATAATAGGGAGATTCAACAAGGTTATGCTGATTAGATTTAGTTTTCATTCAGTTTTGAAAACTCAAGTTACATTTCATTTCATTTAGCTTTAAACCAAAGCAACTTACAAGGAGCTGAACAGAATGAAGCCGAACACACACACAGTGGGTGTAAGTGTGTTTGGACTGAATGATTGATTGGACGGCTAATTGTGGGCCTGAGTGAAAGGGCTGGATTACGAGCTGTTAGTGAGAGAGTCTCAGAGCTGGAGGTCCGAGTGTTGCCTGGCTGGACAGCTGGTAATGTTGGGTAAGCTGCATAATGATCTCCTTTAATCACTTTATGTAATTGGATGAAGGTTTTTACAAAGGTTTTTCTATGGGAAGACTGGGGATTCAAGGCACATCTTACTGTGGCAAACTGATGAGAAGAAGTGTATGCATTGAGCCTGCTTTGTTCCAATGTGCTTTATGAATATTTACAATAGTGGAATAAGTACCTCTGATCTCCTACTGATAGTAGTAGTATTGAAGTATTGTGTATTTGAAGAAAACACCAGGACTATAAGTATTCAACAGATTTCCCCAAAACGTATTTGTTCGGTTCAGATCCAAACCACACCATCATCACGTAAACATTCTTCAATGAAGAAGAAGAAGATGGACCTTTATTGATCCCCCGTGGAGGAAATTCAGTTTCCACTCTGTCATACACGCACATGCATTTTTATACAGGTACATACATTACACACTTTTTACAACATGCACATACATATACAAATACACACACAGTTATATGCACACATGCACATGCAGTTGAGAGGTCAGAGCGGAGGCAGCCAGTCTAGCCGGCGCCAGTAAACAGTTGGGGGTTAGGTGCCTTGCTCAAGGGCACTTCGGGAGTGGCCCAGGAGGTGAACTGGCTCCTCTCCAGTACCAGTCCACACTCCGTATTTTTGGCTCCGATCGGGACGTGAACCGGCGACCATGACAAGATAACTATGATGGAAAAGGTGGCCAAATTTCAATAAAAAAACTTGATGGCCCCCCCATGACCAATGACTATGGTATAAAATGTAAGCAATATCTGGTGAATTTGACATGAAGTGAGCTGTATTAGATTGCTGACTGCACCTTTAAGTAGCCCCTCCCCTCTCACGCACAACAGCCCCATCTGTCTGGTGCTTGGAGCCGATAATGAACCTGTCGAGAGGCCGATGAGGTGACACCGACTCCATCACTGCAGCTCTCTTTATATCTGTGCGCCTCTCATATAGAATAGAAAGAAAAAGAATACGTAAGAATTATGATGATTCATTGATGTCAAACTGTGCCCAGGTTCAGCTTGTCATTTGTGACTATTCACTGCTATTCCCTGCAGAATATGAAACTACATTGAAACTGACAAACACAAGCTTTTAATTTTCTAGCACCGTCACGACACCTGACTTACCTTTTTTAAGACATGAAATACTTGAGTATTTTTGGAAAAGAACCCATTTATTTTAAGTCAGCGTCTTGGTAGAAAGGACTTCATCACTTTAATTTCCCTCCAGGACCAACCTCACGTTACTGTCCTCTGATCCTCTAATCTTTCTTCTAATTGTGAGCTTTCCTTCCTCAGCTAAGGGACTGACAAAAGGGCATTTTATTTTTAGATTTGATTCCCATCCCTTTATTGTCGGATGTAATCGTCTTTGTAAATTATTTCAAAGGTTTCCGATGGATGAGAGAGATCTGTGGCTCTGAACCAAATGGCTGTGCTGACTAATTTGTTGGGGCTCCCAGCCAGCTGCTCCATCAGCTCCACATCCATAGGGGAGAGATCTGGCTCTCATTCTGTCTGCTTTTTGACTTTTCTAGTCTCTATGGTTATCGGACAAACTCTGGGTTATTCTACTCTTTTTATTTAACCATTTACTGTCTGTCTGTGTCCTTTTATACACCTCTATCATTTCTATATCCATACAAAACACACATAGAGTGATTGTAATCATGTATGTGCTGCATGGATTACGTGTGTGTGTGTGTGTGTGTGTGTGTGTGTGTGTGTGTGTGTGTGTGTGTGTGTGTGTGTGTGAGAGAGAGAGAGAGTGTGGTTGTTTGTGTGTCTGTGAGTGAATGCAGGTAGGATTATGGAGCACTGATCATCTCTCAGCTCTCAGAAAAATTAGTACACACACACACACACACACACACACACACACACACACACACACACACACACACACACACACACACACACTGACTGTGTAATTATGTAGGTGTCAGGGAACAATGTGTGAGGGTGAGGAGACGGTAGTATCACTCCCATGTTCTGGCTGTGGTTCATGACATTCTCTAATTGTAGTGTAGAATATCTATACATATCATTTCTGTGGTAACTCATAAACTATGATGTCTTATTATAGGTTAAGCTACCCAGCAGTATACAAAGTACGCTCAAACTTACCAGCTGCAGTGATGAACACATGAAAGCAGAAATAATATAATATCGTATCACATATTAGTCTGCAATGAATTATCACGAGTATGTTAACTTTTTGGAATGTAGGGCTTTTGGAGCAAATGGCGAGCTACATGTAAGAACAGCCCTGATTCAGTAGTAACGCCAAACCACCTTACTAGAAATGTTAGAAAGTCATCCTGGATCACGTACAAACGGTGCATATTTCATGAGCAAGTGAGAGCAGATTCACACTTCCTTAAGATTCACATTATTCTCACGTAGTTCCCCCTCCTCCAACTCTCTCTCTGATCCCGTCTCAGTGAAGTCATAAACAAAAACGGACATGTGTTTTTCCTCAATTTGCATCTGCTAACATACATTTGCATCTATTTGTGTCTTTCCATTAACTTAGTGTGCATTTGCTCTGCCTAAAGTTTGCATCACATTCAATCTGACCACGCCTTTGTTCACTCCCAATCCTCAAAGCAAACAATCCATAGTCCCGATACACTTGACAAAAAAATGCTAAATGAATCACACAATCCAGTCTGTGTCCTGTTGTGAGTTTGAATCAATCTCTCTTTGTTTGGCTCTACCTCTTTCCTAACAAAAATGCAGTACCAATTGGTGTGTGTGTGTGTGACAGTTATTGACAGTTCATTTAGAGAGTGCAGTGTGTGTATTCAGGCACTAATGTCTCCCATGGGGGCTTGGATTGACGAACTGGAGCATTGCCTTTCTATTACACTCCTGTCTTCTTGTTGATACTTTAGTGAGGCAAGTACAACATGCGGCTAATTATAAATCGGTATCCAGTTTGAAGGATGTGTTTTTAAATCCGCCTCATGTGTATAACATGAAATACGTCACCCCCCCCGGTGAATGTCCAAAGCCTTTATGTAGAAATCAGCGGTCGTTAATGTGAATAAATGAGACTACTAAGCACCATCAGGCGAACATTAGCCGCCTTTAGCCTAGCCAAGAAGTCATGTGTCGTTTATTTATAGCCTATTAGCCTACAACCATAATGTCAGCTTTATATTTCTGGAGATTAACTTTAACTATTATAAAAGTGCTTTTAATATTTGGAGATTATCCTACTGAACAAAACGCGAACCTATACACGTCTTATTCTCTGCAATATTAATAATTTAATCCCACTTTAAGTTCGGCCTACAAAAGCACGTCATCGCTGCACTACTCTGTACTCTCTCACTACCTCACTGCCTGTTCCCGGCTTTTATCTCGTTTTTCCAAAGCACCCTTTTTTTGTATCCGTGTGTGTGCATGTAAGGGTGTGTTACGTTCTGTTTTTGAGTTGACACTGACTCCACTATGACTCTTCGTAGTCACCTCACAAACAATAAGCTGTTCTCTACCTCTCTATGTCCACTTATAGAAACAGTGGGTTTTCTGAGTGGGAGTTTTGGAAGAGATAATCTGCTGACTCTGCTTGACACACAGAGTGAGAAATAGAGAGAGACTGGTAGTAAAGTACAGTACAACGTCAAATCTGTATTAATGGTCCTGTGAGTTTTGCCTGTTTATTATTATAGATATTTCAAGAAGAATAAAAAAATCCACACTGAGCTGAAAACGACATACTTTTGTGTAGCATAACTGTCTTTTCACCTAACAGTGTCTCTTAGAAATGACGTAAGTTTTAAACTAACATGTATGACGTAAATAACAACAGTTTGTGGTAGCCCACTTTCATTCAGATTTTCATCAGATTTGTTTACAATAATGTTATATGTCCTCTGTATTTGACACTCCCTCCCTCTTTTGTTATCATTGATGGCCATTTTTTTCTCACACCGCATATTTTTCTCGACTATGACTTAGCAAGAAGCGTATTTAAAGCGTACACTAACATGTTATCCGCATAATCAACGGAAACACATTAGCTATGTACAAATGACATTAAAAGCCTTGAATCTTGAATGATCTCGTGGATTTCTTGATTTCTCTGCAAACAAGTCTTTTGGAATGCTGCTTTATTTTGAAAATGTGTATCTGAATTTGAAACAAACGTCTGAGTGAAATAGTAGGTGGATGGAGATGTGAGCAGAGAGGTGGATAAGGATGAGGTTGAGGAGGGGAAGGAAAGAAAGCAGGACAGAGTGAAATTGTGAAGGAGAGATGAGGAGGAGGAGGATGAGGAGAGAAGCCAAGGCCTTTGGGCAAAGCCAAGACCGCCTACAGATGCTCCCTCCCTCCCTCCATCCCTCCTTTCCTCTCTTCTCGCAGTTATCCCTTTTCCTCTCTCTTAGCATGTCCTCTAGTCCTCTCTCTCTCTCTCTCTCTTTCACACTCCTCCCTTCCTCTCTAATCTGACTTTCCCTCCTCTCACTCTTTCTCTCTCTCCTCTTCATCCACCCCCAGAGGAAAAATAAAATAGGCCAATGGAGGAGTGAAGTGAAGGGCAGGCACCCACACCCACATGCAGACCTTCACCCCATCCAGTGAAGGACACCATCAAATATGCTCCGTCCCAAAGTCCAACATCCACACGGAAATAATCAGAGATAGATATTTTAGCCTTTATTGATAATGAAATCATTTCTCAGTGGATTGGTCCATGGTGTTTGTCTTGTCATGCCAGGGAAGCTGAGAGAAAGGCAGGGACGTGGTCTGAGTACTAATTCTCAAATACTAATTCTGAGCAGGTTTTTGAGTCTGGAGTGCAGTTCACACTCAGAAAAACAATGTGTGCTCAAAAGGTGCTACACAATTAATCAAAGTTGTATTTAAATCCCAAAATGGAATGGGGCAATATCCAAATCACATCATATTTAGTAAAGGAAAAATATCATTCTGCTACTTTGGGCCAGATGGAACAAGTTGTGCAACCAATATGCAGAACTCGTTAACAAATCGTTGCTTATTTTAACACTAGTAGCAACACGATTGTTATTTGGAGTCCAATATTCCCTGTCTTTATTGTGTATGTGACTGTTAATCTGCTAAAGGCTCCACTTTGCTCACTGGCTAGTCCTGAAATGACCGACAGACTGACATTGTCGTCCCTAGAGGCTGCTGACAGTGTGGCTAAAATAAATCCTGATGCATCCTAAAAAACAACAGTGGTGAAAACAGAACAGGAACACACAAAAACAACTATTCATCTGTAGCTTGATTATGAAGGTTTATATGGCAATAATGTTCTGTTGGTGCACACTAACTGGGAAAAGAAATGTACTACTTTTGTATTTTTTTTTTAATGGGGCGAAGCCTGCGAGCTAGGGCTGCTCGATTGTGGCAAAAATCATAATCTCGATTATTTGGGTCAATAATTGTAACTGCGATTATTCATTGAATTTGAAAACATCAATTTATTGGAGAAAAAAAATACGTTGATAACCCTGAACTTTAAGTGTACCGTAATTTTCGGACTATAAGCCGCGCCTTTTTCCCTATTTTTCGACGCTGCGGCTTATATAACGGTGCGGCTAATCTATGGATTTTTACAGCTAACGGCAAACACCTTTAACTCTATGGGCTCTATGGCCGGTCCGCGGACCCCCACCTTTAAGCGGCGGGTTCCAGCAGGAAAAGCTGGAGGCCGGAAAAGAGTGAGACAGTTAGCGCGCAAAAGTAAAAGTGGAACCGAGAGTGGTATGCCGCTGCTGCGGCTTATATTCAGGTGCGGCTTATAGTCCGAAAATTACGGTAATTCAACTGAAAAAAAAAAAATAATAATTATTTAAAAAAAATCGTTTTATTTTGATTACGTTGTTTTCGTAATTGTTGCAAGCCATAATCGTAATCGCGATTAAAATATGATTAATTGAGCAGCCCTACTGCGAGCAAGTTCAGGCAGTCTTAATATGCCGCTCTATTTAACCCTTCCAGATCTCTCCATGCATTGCTTGCTGCTGCTTTGCTGCAGCTACTTCCACGTCGCTGCCCGACCACCACCCCAGCTTCCCCCCCAGCTTCCACCTGTAGGCTCGGGGGGGGTTAGTTATTTAATCATCACTCATCGTGCTATGTATATCTGTGGAGTGATGAGGCCCGAGCCTAGACGGCAAACTCAACTATATGCTGCTTCTAATAAACATGTTAAAGAATCACGTGAGTTGTCTGACTGAACTGTCTCTAATTTGAGAGGATAAGGGCACAGAAAATGTAGAAGGTAATACTGGCATGCGTGTTATTNGCAGAGAGAGAGAGAGCAGATGACGAGACGAGCGAGAGTTTAAGTTTAAGTTCCCCCGATATAACCGCTCTCTTCATTTCACTCTGTGTATACAGTGCCCCGAAGCTTACGTTATGCGTTTTACTTAATCCTGTTGTAATTGCTATCGTACAAGTCATACAAATGTATAAAACTACTCATATCCATCCGTATGTCAACTATGTTATGTACAAGTCTGCGACGACGCTACACACACACCACACACGACACACCACACAGACACACACACACACACACACACACACACACACACACACACACACACACACACACACACACACACACACAACGACACACACACACACACACACAGAAGTAAGTGACTACAGAGTCCAACACGTACACCATTCTGTACAACCCGTCGTCCCACGACGGAACAGAGGAAGACGGACATCCTCATGAGAGTCAGCAGACTCCTGCAGTAGTTGGAGATTTGGACCCTAAATGCGTCAAGTTGAACGTGAGAGAGAGAGAGAGAGAGAGAGAGAGAGATTAAAATAGCCCAATTGCTTTTACAATAAATAAACATTGAATGTGTTTAATTGAATAGGAAAGGGGTTTAACGTTAGTGGCAGGTTGTGTGTGAGAGAGAATAAATAAGACAGCCCAATATTTAAAAAAAAATCTATTCTTTTTCGCAACTTTCCGCATATTTCGCAACTTCCCGCAATTTCACCGCATAAAATCACATAAAAACCCTGCATGTTTAATCGCATAATCGAGGATTTTTGCCCGCGTTGTTCTGGAGGGTCTAACTGGTATATGATTTGATTGGCTGGCGCTTCCGTCGACGCTTGAAAAGTTGAACTTTTCTCAACTTTCGAAGCGAGCAACGGGGGCAAAGCGACGCGACGGAACCACAATGCAGTTTGGCAAAGCGTGACGTCACCCCATTCAAAGTGAATTGGAAGCGTCTCCGTTGAAGCAACGCACGCTGCCGTGTGGACGGGCCGATAGGGAAGGGGACAGAAAGGGACACCCATCTGTGAACAGATGGAGGTGCATTTGTAAAATTGAAGTTCATAATAGTAAGATGTGGAAATCAGAAATAAGCTCATAGAAAGCAGGTGATTAAGTTAAGGAAAATACAACATGTGAAAACTTAGAAGCGGCAAATGTGTTAATTGGTAACCTTTTAAAATGACTAATTCTTGACTTTAAAACAGATAAAGTGCAACATATATTGAAGTGCAATCCAAAAATACAATACTAAAATAAGAATTGCCTGGAGTGCAATTGGTTAATTTGGTTCAAATGTCCTTAACATAATCTTAAAGTTATCAATTGTAACCCTGATATAATGCCACCCTTTATTTATATGATTGCTTTATGCTGTTTTCTTGACCTTTTATCAGATAGATAGGAGAGCGTGTATGACAGCGGTGAGATGTAGTGGATCCAGCATCATAGTTAGATGGACATCACTTCTCCTCCTTATTGTTTAAAAAGAAAAGTAACATCTATTCATATCCGATTACCTAAACCTCGTCACTGCCTTAGTCTGATCACCCTGAGCATTCTCGCGAGTTAAATCGACACCCTGTACGTAAATTCAACCTTTACCCGAATCACTCACACACTCACACACACTGCTCATGTGTCGGTGTCAGGTCTCCGTGGCCTGTCACGCTGATTGGCATAAATACCTGCCCCTGCTGAGGGAGAATAACTGTTGGTCCGGGAGACTAAGGTTGTTCGCGAGCGAATAAGTGAGAGAAGTTTGAAAATAATAATGATAAATGTCGGAGCAGGGGAGCAGCGAGGGAGAAGAGGGAGGGTGAAGAAAGTGCGCTGGTTTCACCGCCTACTTGGTTACAGGTGAGCGATAAGAGCGGCTGCTGCTGCTGTGAACCTGCGAAATTCTGCCTGTAACCGCATCTCTGGTAACATTGCGTGTTCCTGCTTTCTTAGCCAGGAGGGAATGATCAAGATGCTTCTTCATGTGACCCTTTCTAAATATCAGGCTGCATATTAATAGCTGGCTGCAGGCTGCTTTAGCTGCTTTACACTTTATTGGTGTCAGGATGTTGTGCAGGTGTTCAAATGTGCTTGGAGCTGAATACATGTTTTAAATTAGTGCAAATGAGTACAGGTATGTTCTGAACAATTGGCAGTCCTTTTTTGGTACCCACACCAAAACTGAAGATCACCTTTTTAATTTCAAGCTTTAAACAAACCAATTGCAACTCTGAATTTGTATTCGTGTCATGTCAGAACGTGTGTGGTTACTTTTATTTGATCAATAATTAAGATGAAGGCTTACAACAAACTTCATAAACATCCAACTTATTGTTATATGTTCAGATATAATTGATAGATTTGTGTGTTTGCTAACTGACATGATAGACAAAAAAAAATACTTTTTTCAGTTTATTTTTCAGATGTAAAGTTGTTATTGCTTACCTCTCTCAGTAGCATGACCAGCCTTCTGTTTACATTGGTAAATGATCGTTTTTAGAACATTATCATTTCTTTACACTGAAAGGTTGTCTTAAAGCATATACTGTTGATCTGGAGCTCAGTGCGTATACTTATGTTTAAAACTCCATCACTTAAAATCTCTTAGTCATGTAAAGTTATAAGCAGTGAAAAACACGCATTTCCCACTCAGTGCATTCAACCAAACAATGATTAAGAAAGCACAAAAGTTTTCATTTTTAATTTCCCTCGATCAAACACTTTCCTGCCCATAGAAACCGGTTTAACACTAAACCCACACTGGTGCAGTTGTGTCTCTTTTGTCAACCAACTTCTTCCCACATATAATCACAACATCCTCTGCTCCACCAGTCAGAAGATGTTAAATCTGATTCCTCCCACTTGCAGCTGCCTTTTTCTCTTTACTTTTTGTTCTTTCTTTATCATTAATCATGGGCGGTGTTGCCTAGCTGTGGCGCGGCACGCTGAGCAAATAGAAACGGGTTAAATGAGCCGAGAGAAGATCGCACCAGTGTGGGCTTGTTACTCACCGCGAGACGCTTTGTTTCTTTCCATCTTAATCACCTGAATACATAAACAGTTCCTACTGTAGTAACTTTTGACCCCCCCCCTCCGTGGTTACACAGGATCTGTATACAGGAAACAGTGGAGGATTTACACAGATTACATCATGCCGAGTGTGTAGGCTGGGAAATGAAGACGTTATATATTCTGCATGTGTGTGTTTGCCTGTGTGTGTGAAGTGTGTCGACATACACACCGTCATCACACATAGGGTGATGTGGCTTGTGTCCAAGTAACTGCATTTACACTTTACTGGAAAAGTTTCTGAAACGCACATTTACACACACACAGAGAGCAGATTCTACACCAATATAATTACTGAGCTGCCGACGCTCCCGCTGTGCCGTCGCCATGGCAACGCTGAAAACCCACCACTGCTGGGAGAGGAGGAGGAAGAGGAGACAAGGGGGAAGATGAGAAAGGAAGAGGAGAAGCAAAGCTAAAAGAGGGAGATTGGAGGTGTAGGATGGTGATGTAGAAGGCATAAAGGAGACAAAAGCAGAGGAGGAAAAGAGTAGGAGGAAGAGGAAGAAGAGAAGAGGAGACAAGGTGGATGATGAGAAAGTAAGAGGAGAAGAGGAGTAAATAAATAGAGAGAAAATAGGAAATAAAGAAGTAGATAGCGGAGGAAGAGGAGGTGGAGGTGGAAGAAGAACAGGAGAGAAGACGAGGGGGGGTTGAGAAAGAAAGGGCAGAGGAGAGGAGGAGGAGGAGGATGATGGAAGAGGAGGAAGATTAGTTCCAGAGACAGAAAAGGGAAAAGGGACAGATAAAGAGAGGGAGAGAGAGAGAGAGAAAGAAAGAAAGCGAGAGCGAGGAGGGAGTAGGTGGTGTTTGAACTCCACTATTCAGAGATCAATTGAAGCTTTTCACCGCAGGCTTTGACTCCGTCTCAGTAGGAGTATGCACAGCATCCAAACCAGAAAGGGCAAGTGCACATCAAGAAAAACACAAACAAGTGGACTTCGGAGCTCTGTCGAGAGAGGTCATTCATTCTGTTACTTAAACACACTTACCGGACTTTTGAAAGTGACATACATCATTTCAGGATGTGTAAACATATTTTAAAATGCAATTGTTGGTCCTTCATGATTGATAGGTGAGTGGTTTCTAGATTGAAATCTCTATTTCAATTTCATTAGTGCTGTTTTGCACTTAAAACTATGGTACTTTTACCCCAATAAATGTAATTGGCAGCTATATCGGAAACATTGTAGTTTAAAAGTGACCTTATGCTCATTTAGAGGTGAGAAAACCTTAATACAGTGCAGATAACAGCTTATTTTAACACCTCGAGTTAAGGTGCTGACCTTTTGCATGTCTGATGAATCAGGCTTTTTGTAATTTGGTAACTGGCCTAATTTTCCATAGACGTCAAAGACTCTCTGCATCCCCTTTCTCAGTCTTTCTGTTTTTTTTCTGCTTCCGGTAATTCACATTTTATTTTCATTTTCTATGCATGTAAGACGCACATTCTTTGAGAGTGCTTTTTCTTTAACACGACAAAGAATTATCCAAAAAGAATGATGTGGTGGGTGGGCTTTGTTTTGTTTTATCATATCTACATGCTTTCAAACAACAATAAGAAGTTTAGATTGATGTATTGCCTTTTTTAGTGGACAAATCTAGTGTGTGTGTGTGTGTGTGTGTGTGTGTGTGTGTGTGTGTGTGTGTGTGTGTGTGTGTGTGTGTGTGTGTGTGTGTGTGTGTGTGTGTGTGTGTGTGTGTGT